>NW_027252765.1:12500-21427 GCF_044704955.1 Pristiophorus japonicus
GCACTGTCGGAGGGGCGGTACTGAGGGAGCGCCGCACTGTCGGAGGGGCGGTACTGAGGGAGCGCCGCACTGTCGGAGGGGCGGTGCTGAGGGAGCCCCGCACTGTCGGAGGGGCGGTGCTGAGGGAGCGCCGCACTGTCGGAGGGGCGGTGCTGAGGGAGCGCCGCACTGTCGGAGGGGTGGTACTGAGGGAGCCCCGCACTGTCGGAGGGGCGGTACTGAGGGAGTGCCGCACTGTCGGAGGGGCGGTACTGAGGGAGCGCCGCACTGTCGGAGGGGCGGTGCTGAGGGAGCCCCGCACTGTCGGAGGGGCGGTACTGAGGGAGTGCCGCACTGTCGGAGGGGCGGTACTGAGGGAGCCCCGCACTGTCGGAGGGGCAGTACTGAGGGAGCGCCGCACTGTCGGAGTGGCAGTACTGAGGGAGCGCCGCACTGCGCTGTCGGAGGGGCGGTACTGAGGGAGCGCCGCACTGTCGGAGGGGCAGTACTGAGGGAGCGCCGCACTGTCGGAGGGGCAGTACTGAGGGAGCGCCGCACTGTCGGAGGGGCGGTACTGAGGGAGCGCCGCACTGTCGGAGGGGCGGTGCTGAGGGAGCGCCGCACTGTCGGAGGGGCGGTACTGAGGGAGCGCCGCACTGTCGGAGGGGCGGTACTGAGGGAGCGCCGCACTGCGCTGTTGGAGGGCGGTACTGAGGGAGTGCCGCACTGTCGGAGGGGCGGTACTGAGGGAGCACCGCACTGTCGGAGGGGCGGTACTGAGGGAGTGCCGCACTGTCGGAGGGGCGGTACTGAGGGAGCGCCGCACTGTCGGAGGGGCAGTATTTTGGATGAGACGTTAAACCGAGGCTCCGTCTGCCCTCTCGGGCGGATGTAAAAGATCCCGGGGCCACTATTGGAAGAAGAGCAGGGGGAGTTCTCCCCGGTGTTCTGGGGCCAATATTTATCCCGTGACCAACAGACGATCCGGGTCATTATCACATCGCTGTGTGTGGGAGCTTGCTATGCGACAATTGGCGTTTCCCACATTACAACAGTGAGCGCACTCCAACACAAAAGTGCTTCATTGGCTGTGAGGCGCTTTGGGACGGATGGTGGTGATGACAGGCACTATATAAATGAAAGTCTGTCACACACACACACACGGGAGGGAGGGGAAGGTCTGGTTGTTGCTGTGGGCTCCGGGAGGGTGTGAGAGAGGCCGGTGGGGGGGTGCAGTGGGGGAAGAGATAGCAGGGAAAGGGCGGAGGGGGGGAAGGGCGAGGGGGGGGAGGGTGGGTTTCGGGCGCCGGTGACTCATGAGGGAGTGCCCCACTCAGCATCCTGTCGACACGTCATTGTCGCTTTGTGACAGGGGAAGTCACGGGCTGGCCCAGTCTGCAACGGGCAAGAGCCTGTTACATTAGGGACAGGAGGAGGCCGTTCAGCCCCTCGAGCCTGTTACATTAGGAACAGGAGGAGGCCATTCAGCCCCTCGAGCCTGTTACATTAGGAGCAGGAGGAGGCCGTTCAGCCCCTCGAGCCTGTTACATTAGGGACAGGAGGAGGCCGTTCAGCCCCTCGAGCCTGTTACATTAGGGACAGGAGGAGGCCGTTCAGCCCCTCGAGCCTGTTACATTAGGGACAGGAGGAGGCCGTTCAGCCCCTCGAGCCTGTTACATTAGGGACAGGAGGAGGCCGTTCAGCCCCTCAAGCCTGTTACATTAGGAACAGGAGGAGGCCATTCAGCCCCTCGAGCCTGTTACATTAGGAGCAGGAGGAGGCCGTTCAGCCCCTCGAGCCTGTTACATTAGGGACAGGAGGAGGCCGTTCAGCCCCTCGAGCCTGTTACATTAGGAACAGGAGGAGGCCGTTCAGCCCCTCGAGCCTGTTACATTAGGGACAGGAGGAGGCCGTTCAGCCCCTCGAGCCTATTCCTAATGGAGCAGGTTACAGAGATAGGGAGGGGTGTAGGGTCTGGAGGTAGTTACAGAGATAGGGAGAGGTGTCGGGGCTGGAGGAGGTTACAGAGATAGGGAGGTGGCGAGGGCAATGGAGGTATTTGTAAACGAGGAATGAGAATTTTGAAATCGAGGCGTTGTTTAACCGGGAGCCAATGCAGGTCAGCGAGCACAGCGGGTGGTGGGTGAGTGGGACTCGGTGCGAGTTAGGACACGGGGTCAGCGAGCACAGGGGGTGATGGGTGAGCGGGACTCGGTGCGAGTTAGGACACGGGGTCAGTGAGCACAGGGGGTGATGGGTGAGCGGGACTCGGTGCGAGTTAGGACACGGGGTCAGCGAGCACAGCGGGTGATGGGTGAGCGGGACTGGGTGCGAGTTAGGACACGGGGTCAGCGAGCACAGGGGGTGATGGGTGAGCGGGACTCGGTGCGAGTTAGGACACGGGGTCAGCGAGCACAGGGGGTGAGGGGTGAGCGGGACTCGGTGCGAGTTAGGACACGGGGTCAGCGAGCACAGGGGGTGATGGGTGAGCGGGACTCGGTGCGAGTTAGGACACGGGGTCAGCGAGCACAGGGGGTGAGGGGTGAGCGGGACTCGGTGCGAGTTAGGACACGGGGTCAGCGAGCACAGTGGGTGATGGGTGAGCGGGACTGGGTGTGAGTTAGGACACGGGGTCAGCGAGCACAGCGGGTGAGGGGTGAGCGGGACTGGGTGCGAGTTAGGACACGGGGGCAGCCGAGTTTTGGATCACCTCTAGTTTGCGACGGGTAGAATGTGGGAGGCCGGCCAGGAGCGCAGCGCGTTGGAACAGTCAAATCTGGAGGGAACAAAGGCGCGGACGAGGGCTTCCGCAGCGGAAGAGCTGAGGCAGGGGCGGATGCGGGCGATGTTGCGGAGGGGGAACCCGGCGGGTTTCAGTTATGCCGCGGGATATGTGGCCGGAAGCTCATTTCAGCGTCAAGTATGACGGCGAGGTTGCGAACTGTCTGGTTCAGCCTGAGACCAAGGCGATACCGAGGTGCTAGAGTTGGCCTCAGCACCCCTGTGTCGAGGCTGGAGGTGTGGGACAGGTTGGGGAATGGAAGCAGCCAAGGTTCTTCTGTCTCAGGGCTGAACCGGTCTGATCATTCACCATCCCCCGCCCTCCCCCCCCTCTATGGGTCTCGGGACCCCAGTCTCCCCCCCGCCCCCCCCTCGGGGTCCTCAGGCACCGGGGGGGGGGTGGTGCAGCTCCCCCGAGGGTGGGAGGGAGAGGAAGGGAGGGAGAGAGAGTGAGGGAGGGAGAGGGAGAGGGGTGTCATGTAACTGTAACCTTCACGTAACAACACTGCTACGCCGACTGGATCGGGTCGGCCTGCGACTCAAGAAGGCCAAGTGCGTGTTTTTGGGCCCCGCGAGGTCGCGTTTTTGGGCAGGAGGGTTGCCGCAGACGGGATCCGGCCTACCGAATCCAAAAACGGAGGCGATCCGTCGCACGCCCAGGCCCGGCAACACGCCGGGAGTTGCGGTATTTCTGGGACTCTTGAGCTATTTCGGGAACTTTCTGCCGAACTTAAGCACATTGTTGGAGCCGCTACACGTGCTCCTGCGATTGGTTTTGGCGGGGTGGGGGGGGGGGGGGGGGAACTGTCAGGAACAGGCTTTCAATCGGGCGCGGAACCTGCTTTGTTCTGACAAGCTGTTGACCCTGTACACAACCTCCTGTAAGAAACTGGTCTTGACGTGCGATGCATCATCCTGTGGGGTTGGGTGTGTGTTGCAGCAGAGTAACGATGAGGGCCAACTCCAACCTGTGGCTGAGGCCTCCAGGACGCTCTCCCAAGCAGAACGGGGATACGGGACGGTTGAAAAGGAAGCGCTCGCGTGGGTCTCCGGGGTGAAAAAGATGCACCGGTACCTTTTTGGCAGAAGGTTCGAGCTCGAGACGGACCACAAGCCGTTAACATTCCCTGCTGTCCGACAGCAAGGCTGTCAACGCCAATGCATCAGCTCGCATACAGCGCTGGGCCCTCCCGCTGGCTGCGTATGACTGCACCATACGGCACCGGCCAGGCACCGAAAATTGCGCTGACGCGCTCAGCAGGCTTCCACTGGACACCACTGAGGGGGCGTCGGAGCAGAGCGCCGAGGTGGTCATGGCTGTCGATGCCTTTGACAGCGCAGGCTCCCCCCATCACAGCCCCACCAGATCAAAATCTGGACCAACAGAGATCCCCTCCTATCCCTGATTAAGAAATGTGTCCTGACTGGGGATTGGGCGCCCGCACCCGGAGCGTGCCCCGAGGAGGTCAGAGCGTTCCACAGACGGATGGATGAGCTCTCCGTCCAGGCCGACTGCCTGCTATGGGGCAGCCGGGTAGTCACGCCCCAGAAAGGAAGGGAAGCGTTCATCAGGGAACTCCACAGCGAGCACCCAGGCATCGTGTTAATGAAGGCCATTGCCCGGTCACATGTGTGGTGGCCGGGGATTGACTCAGACCTGGAACACTGGGTTCGCAGGTTCACGACGTGTGCCCAGCTGGGCAATGCCCCCAGGGAGGCCCCGCTCAGCCCGTGGCCCTGGCCCACCAGGCCATGGTCACGTATTCACGTAGACTACGCGGGCCCGTTCATGGGGAAAATGTTCCTGATTGTTGTCGATGCGTACTCGAAGTGGATCGAGTGCATCGTGTTGAACTCGTGCCCGACATCCATCACCGTGGAGAGTCTGCGCGCGGTCTTTGCGGCCCACGGCCTGCCGGACATCCTGGTCAGCGACAACGGCCCGTGTTTCACTCGCTACGAATTCCGGGAGTTCATGTCGGGCAATGGCATCAAACACGTCCGGACAGCGCCGTTCAAGCCGGCCTCCAACGGCCAGGCGGAACGGGCGGTCCAAGTCATAAAACAGGGCATGCTCCGGGTTCAAGGACCCTCCCTTCAGTGCCGCCTATCGCTCCTCCTGCTGGCCTACAGGTCCCGGCCGCACTCGCTCACGGGAGTCCCGCCCGCGGAACTCCTCATGAAACGCACACTCAAGACGCGGCTGTCCCTCATTCGCCCAGCCCCGGCAGACACTGTTGAGGGCAAGCGCCAGTCCCAAATCGAGGGCCATGATTGCAACTCAGTGGGGAGGTGTATAGAAATCGATGACCCGGTGTTCGTACTCAATCACGCTTTGGGGCCCAATTGGCTCGAGGGCACCGTAATAGGCAAAGAGGGGAATAGGGTCATAGTGGTCAGACTTAACAATGGGCAGATCTGCCGCAAGCATCTGGACCAAGTAAAAGAAAAGGTTCAGCGTGGACACTGAGGAGCCTGAGGAAGACCATGAGATGTTGCCCACACCACTGCCAGTGAACGAGCAACAAGAACCATCAGCAGCACGCACAGTCCCTGCGGCCAGCCCGGACAGGCCGGAATCACCACAGGGGACAGAGACACAGGCCACGGCTCAACAACCCAGAGCCCCAACTGCAGCGCTCCCGCAAGACTCGATCTTTGACCCAAAGACGTTGGGGAGGGGGGTGGGGGGGAGGTGATGTCATGTATGTAACCTTTATGTAACAGCACTGTACACTGTATACACCTGAGAAATGCACACCTTGACCACAAGGGGGTGAACTTGTGGGAGACACTTCTCACCTGGTCATCCAGGTGTTCAAAGGGAGGTCCCACCCAGGGTCATCACTTCTTGGCCCTGGGAATAAAGGTTCGGGTCACAGAGTGACCCTGTCCGCAGATTGTGCCTCGTGTGAATTTCTCGTAGTGTGTAAGGACATTGCAAGAGGGAGGGAGGGAGAGGCAGAGACAGAGAGAGAGGGAGGGAGAGAGAGGGAGGGAACGAGGGAGAGAGGGAGCGGGAGGGAGAGGGAGAGAGGGGGGAGGGAGGAAGAGACAGAGAGAGAGAGAGAGAGAGAAAGGGAAAGAGTGAGAGAGAGAGAGAGAGAGGGAGCGCCGCAGTGTCGGAGGGGCAGTACTGAGGGAGCGCCGCACTGCGCTGTCGGAGGGGCGGTACTGAGGGAGCGCCGCACTGTCGGAGGGGCGGTACTGAGGGAGCGCCGCACTGCGCTGTCGGAGGGGCGGTACTGAGGGAGCGCCGCACTGTGCTGTCGGAGGGGCAGTACTGAGGGAGTGCCACACTGCGCTGTCGGAGGGGCAGTACTGAGGGAGCGCCGCACTGCGCTGTCGGAGGGGCAGTACTGAGGGAGTGCCACACTGTCGGAGGTGCAGTACTGAGGGAGCGCCGCACTGTCGGAGGGGCTGTATTTCGGATGAGACATTAAACCGAGGCCCCGTCTGCCCTCTCGGGTGGATGTAAAAGATCCCGGGGCCACTATTGGAAGAAGAGCAGGGGGAGTTCTCCCCGGTGTCCTGGGGCCAATATTTATCCCTCGACCAACAGACGATCTGGGTCATTATCACATCGCTGTGTGTGTGGGAGCTTGCTGTGCGCAAATTTGCGTTTCCCACAATACAGCAGCGAGCGCACTCCGAAACAAGTCCTTCATTGGCTGAGAGGCGTGTTGGGACGTCCCGACATGGGGAAAGGAGCTGTATAAATGAAAGCCGGTTGTGTCTCTGTTTTTTTTGCGGAGAGAGAGGGGTGGAGGGGCGGGGAGAGGAGAGTGGGGGAGGGGCGGGGGTGAGAGAGGGGGAGGGATGGGCGAGGAGAGAGAGAGGGGGGAGGGGCGGGGGGAGGGGGCTGTAGGCGGACTGACAGGGACGTTCGTTGCGTAGCACGCTCGGCCAATCACGGGCGGCCGTGCCAACCCCGCTCGCTTGGCCTCAGTACCACGACCTGTGAGGGGAGTGGGGGCGCGAGGTGAGGCGGATGCGCCCGAGAGCACGGGGTGGGGGGGGGGGGGGAGGGGGAGGTGGAGGAGAGCTGCCCCTTTAATTAAGGACTGTGCCTTTAAGAGCAGGCCGAGCCAGTCTGAGATTGGAGATGTCAACAAATTCCTGGCGCCTTGAGGTGATAAGATCGGAGTTTGGTTCCTTCCGCCTGTCGGGGGCAGGCGAGGTTCTGTCCTGCCACCACCACTCCTCCCCCCTCCTCCGCCAAAACACATCGAGGATGTGATCTGTGCAGTTGTGTGCGTATGTTACACTTACACACCACGAGAGCTTTGTCGGCTATGCGGAGAGGGGGCGCCTGGCAGACAAGATTCCCGGTCGGGCGAGACCTAGGAGAATGACGGCGAGTGGCAGCTCTACCTGACGTGCGCGTGGTGGAGCCGGTAGCCCTCGTTTTACCCCCGGCCCCCACCGCCCCCGTCGCAGCCCGTGAAGGAGACATGCGGGGCGCGCTGGTGGCAGTCACCCGGAGCAACGCGGGGGTCCCGAGGGGCGGCGATCGCGGAGCGCACCGGCTGAGGTTACGTGACGTGACGTTACGTGACGCAACATGGTCGGGGTACTCAGCTTCCTGCAGCACTTCCAGTGCAGCTGCCAGGGCCTCTGGCTCATCTTCCGGAGAACCGGTCACGGGTAAGTGTGTGGCGCTCGGAAACGGGTCTGAATCGTCGGGTCGTAGATTGGCACAGCATGGAAGGAGGCCATTCGGCCCATCGAACCGGTGGCAGCGTTTCCAAGAGTGCGGGAGGGGGAGAGTGGGAGTGAGAGCGGGAAGGGAGGGACAGAGAGGTAGGGAGGGAGGGACAGGGAGGGAGAGACAGAGAGAGGGAGGGAGAGAGGGAGGAAGGGAGGAATAGAGACTGAGGGAGGGAGGGAGAGACAGAGAGACAGACAAAGAGAGAGACAGAGAGCGCGAGAGAGACAGAGAGAGAGAGAGAGAGAGAGAGAGAGAAAGGGAAAGAGTGAGAGATAGAGAGAGCGCCGGACTAGCGGAGGGGCGGTACTGAGGGAGCGCCGCACTGTCGGAGGGGCAGTACTGAGGGAGTGCCGCACTGTCGGAGGGGCGGTACTGAGGGAGCGCCGCACTGTCGGAGGGGCGGTACTGAGGGAGCGCCGCACTGTCGGAGGGGCGGTACTGAGGGAGCGCCGCACTGTCGGAGGGGCAGTACTGAGGGAGCGCGCACTGTCGGAGGGGCGGTACTGAGGGAGCGCGCACTGTCGGAGGGGCAGTACTGAGGGAGCGCCGCACTGTCGGAGGGGCGGTACTGAGGGAGTGCCGTACTGCGCTGTCGGAGGGTCGGTACTGAGGGAGCGCCGTACTGTCGGAGGGGCGGTACTGAGGGAGCGCCGCACTGTCGGAGGGGCGGTACTGAGGGAGCGCCGCACTGTCGGAGGGGCGGTACTGAGGGAGCGCTGTACTGCACTGTCGGAGGGGCGGTACTGAGGGAGCGCTGTACTGCGCTGTCGGAGGGGCAGTACTGAGGGAGCTCCGCACTGCGCTGTCAGAGGGTCGGTACTGAGGGAGCGCCGTACTGCGCTGTCGGAGGGGTGGTACTGAGGGAGCGCCGTACTGCGCTGTCGGAGGGGTGGTACTGAGGGAGCGCCGCACTGTCGGAGGGGCAGTACTGAGGGAGCGCCGTACTGCGCTGTTGGAGGGGCAGTACTGAGGGAGCGCCGCACTGCACTGTCGGAGGGGCGGTACTGAGGGAGCCCCGCACACCCCCGCTCTTTCCCCGTATCTCTGCAACTTTTTCTCCTGCAAGAAACTCTCCAATTCTCTTGCGAAGGCTGCTATTAAATCTGTATACACCGGCCTATCGACAGTGAGCCTCTCTCACTCCCTCTCTCTCTCAGCGAACAACAGAGGAGGTACAGCAGAGGTTAACTGGATAGAGATGAGGGGGTTGTCTTATGAGGAAAGGTTGAGCAGGTTGGGCCTCTACTCATTGGAATTCAGAAGAATGAGAGGTGATCTTATGGAAACGTATCAGATTCTGAGGGGGCTGGACAGGGTGGATGCAGAGAGGATGTTTCCCCCTCGTGGGGGGAATCTAGAACTAGGGGGCACATAGTCTCAGAATAAGGGGTCGCCCATTTAAGACGGAGAAGAGGAGGAATTTCTTCTGGTGAATCTGTGGAATTCTCTGCCCCAG
>NW_027252766.1:0-10000 GCF_044704955.1 Pristiophorus japonicus
CACAGTGACAATGCACACACCGATCTTCAGTCATCCATTTTACATTTGTTAATGGTCATCATTTGATGTTAACACTGGGAGATTGATTACAGAGACCGACTACTCTCTAATTTAAAGTTAGCTGCTTAAAGGTGTACCTGCCCTGGGAGTGTTTGATGGGACAGTGTAGAGGGAGCTTTACTCTGTATCTAACCCCGTGCTGTACCTGCCCTGGGAATGTTTGATGGGACAGTGTAGAGGGAGCTTTACTCTGTATCTAACCCCCTGTACCTGCCCTGGGAGTGTTTGATGGGACAATGTAGAGGGAGCTTTACTCTGTATCTAACCCCCTGTACCTGCCCTGGGAATGTTTGATGGGACAGTGTAGAGGGAGCTTTACTCTGCATCTAACCCCCTGTACCTGCCCTGGGAGTGTTTGATGGGACAGTGTAGAGGGAGCTTTACTCTGTATCTAACCCCGTGCTGTACGTGCCCTGGGAGTGTTTGATGGGACAGTGCAGAGGGAGCTTTACTCTGTATCTAACCCCCAGTACCTGCCCTGGTAGTGTTTGATGGGACAGTGTAGAGGGAGCTTTACTCTGTATCTAACCCCCTGTACCTGCCCTGGGAGTGTTTGATGGGACAGTGCAGAGGGAGCTTTACTCTGTATCTAACCCGCTGACCCTGCCCTGGGAGTGTTTGATGGGACAGTGTAGAGGGAGCTTTACTCTGTATCTAACCCCCTGTACCTGCCCTGGGAGTGTTTGATGGGACAGTGTAGAGGGAGCTTTACTCTGTATCTAACCCGCTGACCCTGCCCTGGGAGTGTTTGATGGGACAGTGTAGAGGGAGCTTTACTCTGTATCTAACCCCCTGACCCTGCCCTGGGAGTGTTTGATGGGACAGTGTAGAGGGAGCTTTACTCTGTTTCTAACCCTGTGCTGTACCTGCCCTGGGAGTGTTTGATGGGACAGTGTAGAGGGAGCTTTACTCTGTATCTAACCCCCTGTACCTGCCCTGGGAGTGTTTGCTGGGACAGTGTAGAGAGCGAGAGTGAGAGGGGAACAGACAGAGAGTGAAACTGACAGAGAGACAGGGAGACTGAACGAGAGAGCGAGAGAGAGGGACTCTGTATCTAACCCCCTGTACCTGCCCAGGGAGGTTTGATGGGACAGTGTGGAGGGAGATTAAATGCCCAACTCTCTCTGTCCCTCTCGCTTTCTCTCCGTCAGTCTCTCTCTCTGTCTGTTCCTCTCTCTCTCTCTCGCTCTCTGTTTCCGGGTCCCTGTCTCTCTCCATCTCTGTATCTCTGTCCCTTTCTCTCTCTCGCTCTCTCTTTCAGTCTCCCTGTCTCTCTCCCTCTCTGTATCTCTGTTCCTCTCTCTCTCTCTCGCTCTCTCTTTCAGTCTCCCTGTCTCTCTCCCTCTCTGTATCTCTGTCCCTTTCTCTCTCTCGCTCTCTCTTTCAGTCTCCCTGTCTCTCTCCCTCTCTGTATCTCTGTTCCTCTCTCTCGCTCTCTGTCAGTCTCTCTGTCTCCCTCTCTCCGTCTTGCTCCCTCACTCTCTCCCTCGCTCCCAATTTCTATCCATCTATCTCTCTTTCACTTTTTCCTCTCTCTGTGCTGCTGTCCATTTCCGATCTCTCTCTTTATTTCCCTTTTCTGTAACACGCTCTCTCTATCCCAAATTCTCTCACTGCTTCTCCCTGTCCACCTCTCTTTTTGTCTCTCCCTGTCTCTCATTCCCATTCTGATGTTTCCTTGATTGAAAAGTACCCTGACATATTGCAGCCTGACTGTTTAAACCCACAGCAAGAAATCACATTTCTGGGACATTTTTGATTTGCTAACCATCCAATTGTGGCTTGGAATGTGTGGGTTAAATCTCGTTTCTCCATCTGAAAACTTTGAGTGTTTCAGATTGAGCAGTATATGGGATCAAAGGCTGATTCAGACAATGCTGCTTTGTAGAACGGTGTGATATCTTCACAGGGCAGGACATGGAGAAGTTTTGTTGGTTTGAATAAGGTGTAAATACGATTGTGTCGCCCCCTCACAGATACACAGGATTGAAGCTGTTTACCATCAATGCCCTGAAAGAATGAAATGGTTCAACAAGGTGTGACTGACTTCAAACTCTTCAAACACATGAAGGACCCGGAGACTGGGACCAATACACAAAGCCCCGAGCCCAGACAGGCAAACCAGGTTTGATCACAGATCACTCAGACACGTGTCCTGGTGTAAAATGGTCACCACGCATCTCATGTAAAATGGGTGCTCAATTTCACCCAAACTAATCCCACTGCCCCGCTCTCTCCCCATAGTCCTGTATCAATCCCCAAACTAATCCCACTGCCCCGCTCTCTCCCCATAGCCCTGTATCAATCTCCAAACTAATCCCACTGTCCCGCTCTCTCCCCATAGTCCTGTATCAATCTCCAAACTAATCCCACTGTCCCGCTCTCTCCCCATAGTCCTGTATCAATCCCCAAACTAATCCCACTGCCCCGCTCTCTCCCCATAGTCCTGTATCAATCCCCAAACTAATCCCACTGCCCCACTCTCTCCCCATAGTCCTGTATCAATCCCCAAACTAATCCCACTGCCCCGCTCTCTCCCCATAGTCCTGTATCAATCCCCAAACTAATCCCACTGTCCCGCTCTCTCCTCATCGCCCTGTATCAATCCCAAACTAATCCCACTGCCCCGCTCTCTCCCCATAGTCCTGTATCTATCCCCAAACTAATCCCACTGCCCCGCTATCTACTCCTAGTCCTGTATCAATCTCCAAACTAATCCCACTGCCCCGCTCTCTCCCCATAGTCCTGTATCAATCCCCAAACTAATCCCACTGCCCCGCTCTCTCCCCATAGTCCTGTATCAATCCCCAAACTAATCCCACTGTCCCGCTCTCTCCCCATAGTCCTGTATCAATCCCTAAACTAATCCCACTACCCCGCTCTCTCCCCATAGCCCTGTATCAATCCCTAAACTAATCCCACTGCCCCGCTCTCTCCCCATAGCCCTGTATCAATCCCTAAACTAATCCCACTGCCCCGCTCTCTCCCCATAGCCCTGCATCAATCCCTAAACTTATCCCAATGCCCCGCTCTCTCCCCATAGCCCTGTATCATTCCCCAAAATAATCCCACTGCCCCACTCTCTCCCCATAGTCCTGTATCAATCCCCAAACTAATCCCACTGCCCCGCTCTCTCCCCATAGTCCTGTATCAATCCCCAAACTAATCCCACTGCCCCGCTCTCTCCCCATAGTCCTGTATCAATCCCCAAACTAATCCCACTGCCCCGCTCTCTCCCCATAGTCCTGTATCAATCCCCAAACTAATCCCACTGCCCCGCTCTCTCCCCATAGTCCTGTATCAATCCCCAAACTAATCCCACTGCCCCGCTCTCTCCCCATAGTCCTGGATCAATCCCCAAACTAATCCCACTGCCCTGCTCTCTCCTCATAGTCCTGTATCAATCCCCAAACTAATCCCATTGCCCTGCTCTCTCCCCATAGTCCTGTATCAATCCCCAAACTAATCCCACTGCCCCGCTCTCTCCCCATAGCCCTGTATCAATCCCCAAACTAATTCCACTGCCCCGCTCTCTCCCCATAGTCCTGTATCAATCCCCAAACTAATCCCACTGCCCCGCTCTCTCCCCATAGTCCTGGATCAATCCCCAAACTAATCCCACTGCCCTGCTCTCTCCCCATAGTCCTGTATCAATCCCCAAACTAATCCCACTGCCCCGCTCTCTCCCCATAGTCCTGGATCAATCCCCAAACTAATCCCACTGCCCCGCTCTCTCCTCATAGTCTTGTTTCAATCCCCAAACTAATCCCACTGCCCCGCTCTCTCCCCATAGTCCTGTATCAATCCCCAAACTAATCCCATTGCCCTGCTCTCTCCCCATAGTCCTGTATCAATCCCCAAACTAATCCCACTGCCCCGCTCTCTCCGAATAGCCCTGTATCAATCCCCAAACTAATCCAACTGCCCCGCTCTCTCCTCATAGTCCTTTATCAATCCCCAAACTAATCCAACTGCCCCGCTCTCTCCTCATTGTCCTGTATCAATCCCCAAACTAATCCCACTGTCCCGCTCTCTCCCCATAGCCCTGTATCAATCCCGGAATCTATACAGAAAGTGAGACAGACAGAGAGAGAGAGAGACACACACATGCACACTCTCTCTCTCTCTCCCTCTCGCTCTCACTCACTGTATCTCTCTCTCTGTCTCTCTCACTCTCCCTCTCTCTGTTCCTCTCTTTCACTCTGTCCCTCTCTCTGTCTCGCCCTATTTCTGTCTCTCTCTCTGTCTCTCTCTCTCTCTCTCTCTTTCTCTCTCTCTGTCCCTCTCTCTGTTCCTCTCGCTCTCTCTTCTCTCACTCTGTATCTCTCTCTCTCTCTTTCTCTCTCTCTGTTCCTCTCGCTCTCTCTCTATCTCTCTCCCTCTCTCTTTCCCTCTCTCTGTCCTTCTCCCTATCTCCCTCTCTCTCTCTGTGCCTCTCTCTCTCTCTTTCCTACAATCTCTATCTCTCTGTCTCTCTCTCTCTCTCTTTCCCTGTGTTTCTCTCTCTCTTTCTGTCTCTCTCCCTCTTTCTCCCTATCCCTCTCTCTCTCTATCCCCCTCTCTCTCTATGTCTCTCTCTCCTGCATTTTTCCATCACTATCTCTCTCTGTCCCTCTCTCTGTCTCCCTCTCTCTCTTTCTCCGTTTCTTGCTCTCTCTCTCTGTCTCTCTCACTCACTCATTTTCTCACTCTCTGTCTATCTCTCTCTGTCTCTAACTCTCTGTCTCTCTCTCTCTCTTTCTCCGTTTCTTGCTCTCTCTCTCTGTCTCTCTCACTCACTCATTTTTTCTCTCTCTGTCTGTCTCTCTCTGTCTCTATCTCTCTCTATCTCTTTATCTGTTGCTTGCTCTATCTCCCTGTCTCTCTCTCTCTCTCTCTCTTCATCTGTTTCTCGCTCTCTCTCTCTGTCTCTCTCTGTCTCTCTCTCTCTCTGTGTCTCTGAGTTTCTCTCTCTGTCTCTCTCCTGTCTCTTTCCATCTTTCTCTCTCTCGCTCTGTCTCTCTGTCTCTCTCTCTATCTCTCTCTCTCACTGTCTCTCTCACTCTCTCTCTCTATCTATCTGTCTCTCTTTCTGTCATCTCTCTCTCTCTGTCCCTCTCTCCCTATCTCTCTCTGTCTGTTTCACTCTATCTCTCTCTGACACTCTCTGTCTCTCTCTGTCTCTCAGTCACACTCACTCTCTCTGTCTCTCTCTCTGCCTCGTTCTCTCGCTCTGTCTCTCTCTCTGACTTGTTCTCTCTGTCTCTCCCTCTCTCGCTCTGTCTTTCTCCTTCTCTCTCTGTCTCTCTATCTCGCTCTGTCTCTCTCCTTCTCTCTCTCTCTGTCTCACTCCCTCTCTGTCTCTCTCTTCCTATCTCTCTCTATCCCTCTCTCCCACTCTCCTGTCTCTTTCCATCTCTCTTTCTCTCTGTCTCTCTATCTGTCTGTCTCTCTCTCTTTCTCTGTCTCTGTCACTCTCTCTCTCTCTCTCCCTCTCTCTGTCCCTCTCTCTGTATTTCTCTCTCTGTTTCTCTCCCTCTCTCTCTCCTGTCTCTTTCCATCTCTCTCTCATTCTATCACCCTCTCTCTTTCTCTCTCTTTGTCTCTCTCTCTCTGACAGCCTCGCTCTGTCTCTCTCTCTCTCTATCTGTTTCTATCTCTCTGTCTCTCGCTCTCTTTCTCTCTCTCTCTATCTCTGTCTCTCTATCTGTCTCTCTCTCTCTCTGTCTCTCTCTCTCTCTGTCTCTCTCTCTCTCTGTCTCTCTGAGTTTCTCTCTGTCTCTCAGTATCTCTCTCATGTCTCTTTCCATCTCTTTCTCTCTCTCGGTTTCTCTTTCTCTCTCACTGTCTCTCTCTCTCTGTCCCTCCCTCTGTTCCCCGCTCTCTCTCTCTGTCTCTCTCACTATTTCTGTCTCTCACTCTCTCTCACTCCCCCTGTCTCTCTCTATCCCTCTCTCTCTGTCTGTCTGTCTCTCTCCCCCTCTCTCTTGACACTCTCTGCCTCTCTCTCTCTCTCTGTCACACTCACTCTCTCTGTCTCTCTCTCTCTCTCTCTCACTCTCTGTGTGTGTCTCGCTCTCTCTCTCTGACCCTCTCTGTCTCTCTCTCTCTGACTCTATCTGTCTCTCTCTCGCTGTCTAAGTTTCTCTCCCTCTCTGTCTCTCTCTGTATGTCTATCAATCCCGAAACTAATCCCACTGCCCCGCTCTCTCCCCATACCCCTGTACCAATCCCCAAACTAATCCCACTGCCTTGCTCTCTCCCCATAGTCCTGTATCAATCCCCAAACTAATCCCACTAGCCAACTCTCTCCCCATAGTCCTGTATCAATCCCAAACTAATCCCACTGCCCCGCTCTCTCCTCATAGTCCTGTATCAATCCCCAAACTAATCCCAATGCCCCGCTCTCTCCCCATAGTCCTGTGTCAATCCCCAAACTAATCCCACTGCCCCGCTCTCTCCTCATAGCCCTGGATCAATCCCTAAACTAATCCCACTGCCCCGCTCTCTCCCCATAGCCCTGTATCAATCCCCAAACTAATCCCACTGCCCCGCTCTCTCCTCATAGCCCTGTATCAATCCCCAAACTAATCCCACTGCCCCGCTCTCTCCCCATAGTCCTGTATCAATCCCCAAACTAATCCCACTGCCCCGCTCTCTCCCCATAGTCCTGTATCAATCCCCAAACTAATCCCACTGCCCCGCTCTCTCCCCATAGCCCTGTATCAATCCCCAAACTAATCCCACTGCCCCGCTCTCTCCCATAGCCCTGTATCAATCCCCAAACTAATCCCACTGCCCCGCTCTCTCCCCATAGTCCTGTATCAATCCCCAAACTAATCCCACTGCCCCGCTCTCTCCCATAGTCCTGTATCAATCCCCAAACTAATCCCACTGCCCCGCTCTCTCCCCATAGTCCTGTATCAATCCCAAACTAATCCCACTGCCCCGCTCTCTCCTCATAGTCCTGTATCAATCCCCAAACTAATCCCAATGCCCCGCTCTCTCCCCATAGTCCTGTGTCAATCCCCAAACTAATCCCACTGCCCCGCTCTCTCCTCATAGGCCCTGGATCAATCCCTAAACTAATCCCACTGCCCCGCTCTCTCCCCATAGCCCTGTATCAATCCCCAAACTAATCCCACTGCCCCGCTCTCTCCTCATAGTCCTGTATCAATCCTCAAACTAATCCCGCTGCCCCGCTCTCTCCCCATAGTCCTGTATCAATCCCCAAACTAATCCCACTGCCCCGCTCTCTCCTCATAGCCCTGTATCAATCCCCAAACTAATCCCACTGCCCCGCTCTCTCCCCATAGTCCTGTATCAATCCCCAAACTAATCCCACTGCCCCGCTCTCTCCCCATAGTCCTGTATCAATCCCCAAACTAATCCCAATGCCCCGCTCTCTCCCCATAGTCCTGTGTCAATCCCCAAACTAATCCCACTGCCCCGCTCTCTCCTCATAGCCCTGGATCAATCCCTAAACTAATCCCACTGCCCCGCTCTCTCCCCATAGTCCTGTATCAATCCCCAAACTAATCCCACTGCCCCGCTCTCTCCCCATAGTCCTGTATCAATCCCCAAACTAATCCCACTGCCCCGCTCTCTCCCCATAGTCCTGTATCAATCCCCAAACTAATCCCACTGCCCCGCTCTCTCCCCATAGCCCTGTATCAATCCCCAAACTAATCCCACTGCCCCGCTCTCTCCCCATAGCCCTGTATCAATCCCCAAACTAATCCCACTGCCCCGCTCTCTCCCCATAGTCCTGTATCAATCCCCAAACTAATCCCACTGCCCCGCTCTCTCCCCATAGTCCTGTATCAATCCCCAAACTAATCCCACTGCCCCGCTCTCTCCCCATAGTCCTGTATCAATCCCCAAACTAATCCCACTGCCCCGCTCTCTCCCCATAGTCCTGTATCAATCCCCAAACTAATCCCACTGCCCCGCTCTCTCCCCATAGTCCTGTATCAATCCCCAAACTAATCCCACTGCCCCGCTCTCTCCCCATAGTCCTGTATCAATCCCCAAACTAATCCCACTGCCCCGCTCTCTCCCCATAATCCCTGTATCAATCCCCAAACTAATCCCACTGCCCCGCTCTCTCCCCATAGTCCTGTATCAATCCCCAAACTAATCCCACTGCCCCGCTCTCTCCCCATAGTCCTGTATCAATCCCCAAACTAATCCCACTGCCCCGCTCTCTCCCCATAGTCCTGTATCAATCCCCAAACTAATCCCACTGCCCCGCTCTCTCCCCATAGTCCTGTATCAATCCCCAAACTAATCCCACTGCCCCGCTCTCTCCCCATAGTCCTGTATCAATCCCCAAACTAATCCCACTGCCCCGCTCTCTCCCCATAGCCCTGTATCAATCCCCAAACTAATCCCACTGCCCCGCTCTCTCCCCATAGTCCTGTATCAATCCCCAAACTAATCCCACTGCCCCCTCTCTCCCCAGTCCTGTATCAATCCCCAAACTAATCCCACTGCCCCGCTCTCTCCTCATAGTCCTGTATCAATCCTCAAACTAATCCCGCTGCCCCGCTCTCTCCCCATAGTCCTGTATCAATCCCCAAACTAATCCCACTGCCCCGCTCTCTCCTCATAGCCCTGTATCAATCCCCAAACTAATCCCACTGCCACGCTCTCTCCCCATAGTCCTGTATCAATCCCCAAACTAATCCCACTGCCCCGCTCTCTCCCCATAGTCCTGTATCAATCCCCAAACTAATCCCACTGCCCCGCTCTCTCCCCATAGCCCTGTATCAATCCCCAAACTAATCCCACTGCCCCGCTCTCTCCCCATAGCCCTGTATCAATCCCCAAACTAATCCCACTGCCCCGCTCTCTTCCCATAGTCCTGTATCAATCCCCAAACTAATCCCACTGCCCCGCTCTCTCCCCATAGTCCTGTATCAATCCCCAAACTAATCCCACTGCCCCGCTCTCTCCCCATAGTCCTGTATCAATCCCCAAACTAATCCCACTGCCCCGCTCTCTCCCCATAGTCCTGTATCAATCCCCAAACTAATCCCACTGCCCCGCTCTCTCCCCATAGTCCTGTATCAATCCCCAAACTAATCCCACTGCCCCGCTCTCTCCCCATAGCCCTGTATCAATCCCCAAACTAATCCCACTGCCCCGCTCTCTCCCCATAGCCCTGTATCAATCCCCAAACTAATCCCACTGCCCCGCTCTCTTCCCATAGTCCTGTATCAATCCCCAAACTAATCCCACTGCCCCGCTCTCTCCCCATAGTCCTGTATCAATCCCCAAACTAATCCCACTGCCCCGCTCTCTCCCCATAGTCCTGTATCAATCCCCAAACTAATCCCACTGCCCCGCTCTCTCCCCATAGTCCTGTATCAATCCCCAAACTAATCCCACTGCCCCGCTCTCTCCCCATAGTCCTGTATCAATCCCCAAACTAATCCCACTGCCCCGCTCTCTCCCCATAGCCCTGTATCAATCCCCAAACTAATCCCACTGCCCCGCTCTCTCCCCATAGTCCTGTATCAATCCCCAAACTAATCCCACTGCCCCGCTCTCTCCCCATAGTCCTGTATCAATCCCCAAACTAATCCCACTGCCCCGCTCTCTCCCCATAGTCCTGTATCAATCCCCAAACTAATCCCACTGCCCCGCTCTCTCCCCATAGTCCTGTATCAATCCCCAAACTAATCCCACTGCCCCGCTCTCTCCCCATAGTCCTGTATCAATCCCCAAACTAATCCCACTGCCCCGCTCTCTCCCCATAGTCCTGTATCAATCCCCAAACAAATCCCAATGCCCCGCTCTCTCCCCATAGTCCTGTATCAATCCCCAAATTAATCCGACTGCCCCGCTCTCTCCCCATAGTCCTGTATCAATCCCCAAATTAATCCCACTGCCCCGCTCTCTCCCCATAGTCCTGAATCAATCCCCAAACTAATCCCACTGCCCCGCTCTCTCCCCA
>NW_027252766.1:12500-21420 GCF_044704955.1 Pristiophorus japonicus
CTCTCTCTGTCTCTCTCACTATTTCTGTCTCTCTCTCTCACTCTCCCCATCTCTCTCTATCCCTCTCTCTCTGTCTGTCTGTCTCTCTCCCCCTCTCTCTGACACTCTCTGCCTCTCTCTCTCTCTCTGTCACACTCACTCTCTCTGTCTGTCTCGCTCTCTCTCTCTGACCCTCTCTGTCTCTCTGTCTCTCTCTCTCTGACTCTATCTGTCTCTCTCTCTCTCTTCCTCTCTGTCTCTCTCTCAGTCTCTCTCTCCCTGTCTAAGTGTCTGTCCATCTCTGTCTCTCTCTGTCTGTATGTCTATCAATCCCTAAACTAATCCCACTGCCCCGCTCTCTCCCCATAGTCCTGTATCAATCCCTAAACTAATCCCACTGCCCCGCTCTCTCCCCATAGTCCTGTATCAATCCCTAAACTAATCCCAATGCCCCGCTCTCTCCCCATAGCCCTGTATCATTCCCCAAAATAATCCCACTGCCCCACTCTCTCCCCATAGTCCTGTATCAATCCCCAAACTAATCCCACTGCCCCGCTCTTTCCCCATAGTCCTGTATCAATCCCCAAACTAATCCCACTGCCCCGCTCTCTCCCCATAGCCCTGTATCAATCTCCAAACTAATCCCACTGCCCCGCTCTCTCCCCATAGTCCTGTATCAATCCCCAAACTAATCCCACTGCCCCGCTCTCTCCCCATAGCCCTGTATCAATCTCCAAACTAATCCCACTGCCCCGCTCTCTCCCCATAGTCCTGTATCAATCCACAAACTAATCCCACTGCCCCGCTCTCTCCCCATAGTCCTGTATCAATCCCCAAACTAATCCCACTGCCCCGCTCTCTCCCCATAGTCCTGTATCAATCCCAGAATCGATACAGAAAGTGAGACAGACAGAGAGAGAGAGAGACACACACACACACTCTCTCTCTCCCTCTCACTCTCTCTCACTGTCTCTCTCTCTCTCACTGTCTCTCTCTCTGTCTCTCTCACTCTCCCTCTCTCTGTTCCTCTCTTTCACTCTGTCCCTCTCTCTGTCTCGCCCTATTTCTGTCTCACTCTCTCTCTCTCTCTCTTTCTCTCTCTCTCACTCTGTATCTCTCTTCCTCGCTCTTTCTCTCTCTATGTCCCTCTCGCACTCTCTCTCTCTCTCTCCCTCTCTCTTTCCCTCTCTCTTTCCCTCTCTCTGTCCTTCTCCCTATCTCTCTCTGTGCCTCTCTCTCTCTGTCCTACAATCTCTATCTCTCTGTCTGTCTCTCTCTCTCTCTCTTTCCCTGTGTTTCTCTCTCTCTTTCTGTCTCTCTCCCTCTTTCTCCCTATCCCTCTCTCTCTCTATCCCTCTCTCTCTCTATCCCTCTCTTTCTCTCTCTCTCTCTCCTGCATTTTTCCATCTCTCTCTCTCTCTGTTCCTCTCTCTGTCTCCCTCTCTCTATATATATATATAACTCTCTGTCTCTATCTCTCTCTCTCTATCTCTCTCACTCTCTCATTTTCTCACTCTCTGTCTATCTCTCTCTGTCTCTAACTCTCTGTCTCTCTGTCTCTCTCTCTCTCTTTCTCCGTTTCTTGCTCTCTCTCTCTGTCTCTCTGTCTCTCTCACTCACTCATTTTCTCTCTCTGTCTGTCTCTCTCTGTCTCTATCTCTCTCTCTTTATCTGTTTCTCTCTGTCTCTGTCTGTCTCTCTCTCTCTCTGTGTCTCTGAGTTTCTCTCTCTGTCTCTCCCCTGTCTCTTTCCATCTTTCTCTCTCTCGCTCTGTCTCTCTGTCTCTCTCTCTCTCACTGTCTCTCTCTATCTCTCTGTCTCTCTTTCTGTCGTCTCTCTCTCTCTGTCCCTCTCTCCCTATCTCTCTCTATCCCCCTTTCTCTCTGTCTGTTTCACTCTACCTCTCTCTGACACTCTCTGTCTCTCTCTGTCTCTCAGTCACACTCACTCTCTCTGTCTCTCTCTCTGCCTCGTTCTCTCGCTCTGTCTCTCTCTTTAACTTGTTCTCTCTGTCTCTCTCTCTCGCTCTGTCTTTCTCCTTCTCTCTCTGTCTCTCTCTCTCGCTCTGTCTCTCTCCTTCTCTCTCTCTCTGTCTCACTCCCTCTCTGTCTCTCTCTTCTCCTCTCTCCCACTCTCCTGTCTCTTTCCATCTCTCTCTTTCTTTGTCTCTCTATCTGTCTGTCTCTCTCTCTTTCTCTGTCACTCTCTCTCTCTCTCCCTCTCTCTGTCCCTCTCTCTGTCCCTCTCTCTGTCCCTCTCTCTGTGTTTCTCTCTCTCTCTCTCCTGTCTCTTTCCATCTCTCTCTCATTCTATCTCCCTCTCTGTCTCTCTCTCTCTGACAGCCTCGCTCTGTCTCTCTCTCTCTCTATCTGTTTCTATCTCTCTGTCTCTCGCTCTCTTTCTCTCTCTCTCTATCTCTGTCTCTCTCTCTCTGTTTCTCCCTCTCTCTCTCTCTGTCTCTCTCCCTCTCTCTGTGTTTCTCCCTCTCTTTCTCTGTCTCTCCCCCTCTCTCAACATCCGTCTCTCTTCCTATCCCTCTCTCTCTCTATCACTCTCGCTCTCTGTCTCCCTCTCTCTCTCTCTCTCCTGTTTCGTTCCATCTCTTGCTCTCTCTTTCTTTCTCTCTGTCCCCCCCACGCTCTCTCTCTCTCTGTCTCTCTCTCTCTCTCTCTCTCTCTGTCTCTCTCTCTATCCCTCTCTCTCTCTCTGTCTCTCTCTCTCTGTCCCTCCCTCTGTTCCCCGCTCTCTCTCTCTGTCTCTCTGTATCTCTCTCCTGTCTCTTTTCATCTCTTTCTCTCTCTCGGTCTCTCTTTCTCTCTCACTGTCTCTCTCTCTCTGTCCCTCCCTCTGTTCCCCGCTCTCTCTCTCTGTCTCTCTCACTATTTCTGTTCTCTCTCTCTCTCACTCTCCCTATCTCTCTCTATCCCTCTCTCTCTGTCTGTCTGTCTCTCTCCCCCTCTCTCTGACACTCTCTGCCTCTCTCTCTCTCTCCCTCTCTGTCTTTCTTTCTCTCTCTGACTCTCTCTGTCTCTCTCTCTCTCTCTCCCTTTCTGTCTTTCACTCTCTGTGTGTGTCTCGCTCTCTCTCTCTGATCCTCTCTGTCTCTCTGTCTCTCTCTCTCTGACTCTATCTGTCTCTCTCTCTCTCTTCCTCTCTGTCTCTCTCTCAGTCTCTCTCTCCCTGTCTAAGTGTCTCTCCCTCTCTGTCTCTCTCTGTCTGTATGTCTATCAATCCCTAAACTAATCCCACTGCCCCACTCTCTCCCCATAGTCCTGTATCAATCCCTAAACTAATCCAACTGCCCCGCTCTCTCCCCATAGTCCTGTATCAATCCCCAAACTAATGCCACTGCCCCGCTCTCTCCCCATAGTCGTGTATCAATCCCAAACTAATCCCACTGCCCCGCTCTCTCCCCATAGCCCTGTATCAATCTCCAAACTAATCCCACTGCCCCGCTCTCTGCCCATAGTCCTGTATCAATCTCCAAACTAATCCCACTGCCCCGCTCTCTCCCCATAGCACTGTATCAATCCCCAAACTAATCCCACTGCCCCGCTCTCTCCCCATAGTCCGGTATCAATCTCCAAACTAATCCCACTGCCCCGCTCTCTCCCCATAGTCCTGTATCAATCCCCAAACTAATCCCACTGCCCCGCTCTCTCCCCATAGTCCTGGATCAATCCCTAAACTAATCCCACTGCCCCGCTCTCTCCCCATAGCCCTGTATCAATCCCCAAACTAATCCCACTGCCCCGCTCTCTCCCCATAGTCCTGTATCAATCCCAGAATCGATACAGAAAGTGAGACAGACAGAGAGAGAGAGAGACACACACACACTCTCTCTCTCCCTCTTGCTCTCTCTCACTGTCTCTTTCTCTGTCTCTTTCACTCTCTCTGATCCTCTCTTTCACTCTGTCCCTCTCTCTGTCTCGCCCTATTTCTGTCTCTCTCTCTCTCTCTCTCTCTGTCTCTCTCTCTCACTCTGTATCTCTCTTTCCCGCTCTTTCTCTCTCTCTGTCCCTCTCTCTGTTCCTCTCGCTCTCTCTCTGTCTCTCTCCCTCTCTCTTTCCCTCTCTCTGTCCTTCTCCCTATCTCCCTCTCTCTCTCTGTGCCTCTCTCTCTCTCTGTCCTACAATCTCTATCTCTCTGTCTCTCTCTCTCTCTCTTTCCCTGTGTTTCTCTCTCTCTTTCTTTCTCTCTCCCTCTTTCTCCCTATCCCTCTCTCTCTCTATCCCCCTCTCTGTCTATCCCTCTCTTTCTCTCTCTCCTGCATTTTTCCATCACTCTCTCTCTCTGTCCCTCTCTCTGTCTCCCTCTCGATATATATTTATATATATATAACTCTCTGTCTCCATCTCTCTCTCTCTATCTCTCTCACTCTCTCATTTTCTCACTCTCTGTCTATCTCTCTCTGTCTCTAACTCTCTGTCTCTCTGTCTCTCTCTTTCTCCATTTCTCCCTCGCTCTCTCTCTCTGTCTCTCTCTCTCTCTGTGTCTCTGAGTTTCTCTCTCTGTCTCTCTCCTGTCTCTTTCCATCTTTCTCTCTCTCGCTCTGTCTCTCTGTCTCTCTCTCTCTATCTCTCTCTCTCTCACTGTCTCTCTCACTCTCTCTCTCTATCTATCTGTCTCTCTTTCTGTCGTCTCTCTCTCTCTGTCCCTCTCTCCCTATCTCTCTCTATCCTCCTTTCTCTCTGTCTGTTTCACTCTATCTCTCTCTGACACTCTCTGTCTCTCTCTGTCTCTCAGTCACACTCACTCTCTCTGTCTCTCTCTCTGCCTCGTTCTCTCGCTCTGTCTCTCCCTCTGACTTGTTCTCTTTGTCTCTCTCTCTCTCGCTCTGTCTCTCTCCTTCTCTCTCTCTCTGTCTCACTCCTTCTCTGTCTCTCTCTTCCTATCTCTCTCTATCCCTCTCTCCCACTCTCCTGTCTCTTTCCATCTCTCTCTGTCTCTCTGTCTCTCTATCTGTCTGTCTCTCTCTCTTTCTCTGTCTCTGTCACTCTCTCTCTCTCCCTCTCTCTGTCCCTCTCTCTGTGTTTCTCTCTCTGTCTCTCTCCCTCTCTCTCTCCTGTCTCTTTCCATCTCTCTCTCATTCTATCTCCCTCTCTCTTTCTCTCTCTCTGTCTCTCTCTCTCTGACAGCCTCGCTCTGTCTCTCTCTCTCTCTATCTGTTTCTATCTCTCTGTCTCTCGCTCTCTTTCTCTCTCTCTCTATCTCTGTCTCTCTATCTGTCTCTCTCTCTCTGTTTCTCCCTCTCTCTCTCTCTGTCTCTCTCCCTCTCTCTGTGTTTCTCCCTCTCTTTCTCTGTCTCTCCCCCTCTCTCAACATCCGTCTCTCTTCCTATCCCTCTCTCTCTCTATCACTCTCGCTCTCTGTCTCCCTCTCTCTCTCTCCTGTTTCTTTCCATCTCTTGCTCTCTCTTTCTTTCTCTCTGTCCCCCCCACGCTCTCTCTCTCTCTGTCTCTCTCTATCTCTCTCTGTCTTTCTCTCTGTCTGTCTCTCTCTCTGTCTGTCTCATTCACTCCCTATCTCTCTCTCTCTGTCTCTCTGTCTCTCTCTGTCTCTCTCTCTCTCTGTCTCTCTCTCTCACTCCCTCTCTCTCTCTCTGTGTCTCTGAGTTTCTCTCTCTCTCTCTGTCTCTCTCTCTCTCTGTCTCTCTCTCTCACTCCCTCTCTCTCTCACTCCCTCTCTCTCTCACTGTCTCTCTCTCTCTGTCCCTCCCTCTGTTCCCCGCTCTCTCTCACTATTTCTGTCTCTCTCTCTCTCTCACTCTCCCTATCTCTCTCTATCCCTCTCTCTCTGTCTGTCTGTCTCTCTCCCCCTCTCTCTGACACTCTCTGCCTCTCTCTCTCTCTCTGTCACACTCACTCTCTCTGTCTCTCTCTCTCTCTCTCTCTCTCTCTGTCTTTCTTTCTCTCTCTGACTCTCTCTGTCTCTCTCTCTCTCTCCCTTTCTGTCTCTCACTCTCTGTGTGTGTCTCGCTCTCTCTCTCTGAGCCTCTCTGTCTCTCTTTCTCTGACTCTATCTGTCTCTCTCTCTCTCTTCCTCTCTGTCTCTCTCTCAGTCTTTCTCTCCCTGTCTAAGTGTCTCTCCCTCTCTGTCTCTCTCTGTATGTCTATCAATCCCGAAACTAATCCCACTGCCCTGCTCTCTCCCCATACCCCTGTACCAATCCCCAAACTAATCCCACTGCCCCGCTCTCTCCCCATAGTCGTGTATCAATCCCCAAACTAATCCCACTGCCCCGCTCTCTCCCCATCGTCCTGTATCAATCCCCAAACTAATCCCACTGACCCGCTCTCTCCCCATAGTCCTGTATCAATCCCCAAACTAATCCCACTGCCCCACTCTCTCCCCATAGTCCTGTATCAATCCCCAAACTAATCCCACTGCCCCGCTCTCTCCCCATAGACCTGTATCAATCCCCAAACTAATCCCACTGCCCCGCTCTCTCCCCATCGCCTTGTATCAATCTCCAAACTAATCCCACTGTCCCGCTCTCTCCCCATAGTCCTGTATCAATCCCCAAACTAATCCCACTACCCCGCTCTCTCCCCATAGTCCTGTATCAATCCCAAACTAATCCCACTGCCCCGCTCTCACCTCATAGTCCTGTATCAATCCCCAAACTAATCCCACTGCCCCGCTCTCTCCCCATAGACCTGTATCAATCCCCAAACTAATCCCACTGCCCCGCTCTCTCCCCATAGTCCTGTATCAATCTCCAAACTAATCCCACTGCCCCACTCTCTCCCCATAGTCCTGTATCAATCCCCAAACTAGTTCTCTCTCTGTCTCTCTCGGTCTCTCTCTCTGTATCTCTTTCCCTCTCTATATATCTCTATGTCTCTATCTGTTTCTAGCTCTCTCTCTCTCTCTCTCACTCGCTCTGTCTGTCTCTTTTCCTCTCTCTCTCTGTGCCTGTCTCTCTCTCTCTCTCTCTCTCACTCGCTCTGTCTGTCTCTTTTCCTCTCTCTCTCTGTGCCTGTCTCTCTCTCTCTCTCTCGCTCTCTCTTTCTGTCTCTCTCTGTCTTTCTCTGTCTAGCTCCCTATCGCTCGCTCTCTCCGTCTCTGTTTCTCTCTCACTAATTTTCCCTCTCTTTGCCTCCCTCTTTCTCTCTCACTATCTATCTTTATCTCTCTCTCTCTGTTTATCTGTCTCACTGTCTTTCTTGTCTCTCTCTCTCTCACTCTGTCTGTCTCTCTCTCACTCTGACTTTCTTTCTGTCTCTCTCTCTATCCATCTCTCTCGATCCCTCTCTCTCTATCCCTCTCTCTCTCTAGCTTCCTCTCTCTCTCTGCCTTTCCCTCTCTCTCTGTATCTCTGAGTTTCTCTCTTTGTCTCTTTGTCTCTCTCTACTGTCTCTTTTCATCTCTTTCTCTCTCTCTGTCCCTTTCACTGTGCCCCTCTCTCTCTCTCTTTATCTCTCTCTCACTAACTCTGTCTCTCTCTCTCTCCCTCTCTCTGTATCTCTCTCTGTCCCTCTCTCTCTTTGACTGTCTCTCTCTCCCTCTCTCTGACACTCTCTGCCACTCTCTCTCTGTCACACTCACTCTCTCTGTCTCTCTCTTTCTTTGACTCTCTCTGTGTCACTCTCTCTCTCCCTATCTCTCTCTCTCACTCTCTGTGTCTCTCTCTGTCTCTCTCTCTCTCTCTGTCTCTCTCTCTCTGACTCTCTCCGTCTCTCTCTCTCTCTCTCTGTCTCTCTCTCTCTCCCTCTGTCTCTCTCTCACTCTCTGTGTCTTTCTCTGTCTCTCTCTCTCTCTCCCTGACTCTCTTTGTCTCTCTCTCTCTCTCTCTGACTCTCTCTGTCTCTCTATCACTCTCTTGTCACTCTCTATCTCTCTCTCTCTCCCTCTCTGTCTCTCTCTCTCTCTCTCTCACTCTCTCTCTTTGTGTCTCTCTTTCTATGTCTCTTTCTCTGTCTCTCTCTCTCTCTGTCTCTCTCTGTCTCTCTCTCTGAGTCTCTCTGTCTCTCTGTCTCTCTGACTCTCTCTCTTTCTCCCTCTCTGTCTCTCTCTCTCTCCCTCTCTGTCTCTCTCTCTCTCTGTCTCTCTCTCTCTGTCTCTCTTTCTCTGGCTCTCTCTGTCTCTCTCTCTCTCTGACTCTCTCTCTTTCTCCCTCTCTGTCTCTCTGTCTCTCTCTCTCTCTTTCTCTGGCTCTCTCTGTCTGTCTCTCCCTCTCTCTCTTTGACTCTCTCTGTATCACTCTTTCTCTCCCTATCTCTCTCTATCCCCCTAACTCTCTCTCTCTGACTCTCTCTGTCTCTCTCTCTGACTCTCTCTGTCTCTCTGACTCTCTGACTCTCTCTGACTCTCTCTGTCTCTCTGACTCTCTGACTCTCTCCGTCTCTCTCTGTCTCGCTCTCTTTCTGACTCTCGCTGTCTCTCTCTTTCTGACTCTCTCTGACTCTCTCTCTCTCTCTCTCTCTCTATTTCTCTCACTCTACATCTGACTCTCTCTGTCTCTCTCTATCTCTGACTCTCTCTGTCTCTCTCTCTCACTATCTCTCTCTCCCTGTCTCTGTCTCTCTCTCTCTCTCTCTCTGTCTCTCCCTCTCTCTCTTTGACTCTCTCTGTCTCTCTCTCTCTGACTCTCTCAGTCTCTCTCTCTCTCTGACTCTCTCCATCCATCTCTCTCTCTCTCTCTCTCTCTCTATCCCTCTCTCTGTCTCTCTCGCTCTCTCTCTGTCTCTCTCTCTCACTCTCTCTCTCTCTGACTCTCTCCCTCTCTGTCTCTCTCTGTCTGTATGTCTGTCTCTTTCTCTGTATATCTCCCTCTCTCTCTCTCTCTGTCTCTCTGAAGCTCTCCCGGAACCACAGTGACAATGCACATACCGAACTTCAGACATCCATTTTACATTTGTTAATGGTCGCCATTTGATGTTAACACTGGGAGATTGATGACAGAGACCGACTACTCTCTAATTTAACGTTAGCTGCT
>NW_027252767.1:5000-17500 GCF_044704955.1 Pristiophorus japonicus
CCGAGGCCCCGTCTGCCCTCGCGTGTGGACGTAAAAGATCCCACGGCATTTTCCACAGAAGAGCAGGGGGAGTGCTCCCCGGTGTCCTGGGGCCAATATTTGTCCCTCAATCAACATTAAATAAAACAGATAATCCGGGTCATTATCACATCGCTGTTTGTGGGAGCTTGCTGTGCACAAATTGGCGTTTCCCACATTACAACCGTGACTACACTCCGAAAGTACTTTGTTGGGCTGTGAAGGGCTCTGAGATGTCTGGGGGTCGTGAAAGGATTTATATAAATGCGAGACCTTTGGCCGTTAAGGACTACTGCCTGTTTTGCTCACCAAACAAATCTCGGGACTAATTTGCCCAGTGCGGAATAATATGCCTCGAACACATTGGAGCTGGAGATGAAGACACCACTTTCAAAATCGATCAGTATCAGAATGTCATTCACACTGCTGGTCTATAAGTAATGGACCCAAACCCCTTCCCATTCACTCCCATCCCACACAATCCCAATGGACCCAAACCCCTTCCCATTCACTCCCACCGTACACAATCCCAATGGACCCAAACCCCTTCCCATTCACTCCCACCGTACACAATCCCAATGGACCCAAACCCCTTCCCATTCACTCCCACTGTACACAATCCCAATGGACCCAAACACCTTCCCATTTACTCCCACCGTACACAATCCCAATGGACCCAAACCCCTTCCCATTCACTCCCACTGCACACAATCCCAATGGACGCAAACCCCTTCCCATTCACTCCCACCGTACACAATCCCAATGGACCCAAACCCCTTCCCATTTACTCCCACCCCACACAATCCCAATGGACCCAAACCCCTTCCCATTCACTCCCACCCCACACAATCCCAATGGACCCAAACCCCTTCCCATTCACTCCCACCCCACACAATCCCAATGGACCCAAACCCCTTCCCATTCACTCCCACTGTACACAATCCCAATGGACCCAAATACCTTCCCATTTACTCCCACCGTACACAATCCCAATGGACTCAAACCCCTTCCCATTCACTCCCACTGTACACAATCCCAATGGACCCAAACCCCTTCCCATTCACTCCCACCCTACACAATCCCAATGGACCCAAACCCCTTCCCATTCACTCCCCCCGTACACAATCCCAATGGACCCAAACCCCTTCCCATTCACTCCCACTGTACACAATCCCAATGGACCCAAACCCCTTCCCATTCACTCCCACCCCACACAATCCCAATGGACCCAAACCCCTTCCCATTCACTCCCACCGTACACAATCCCAATGGACCCAAACCCCTTCCCATTCACTCCCACCCCACACAATCCCAATGGACCCAAACCCCTTCCCATTCACTCCCACCCCACACAATCCCAATGGACCCAAACCCCTTCCCATTCACTCCCACCCCACACAATCCCAATGGACCCAAACCCCTTCCCATTCACTCCCACCCCACACAATCCCAATGGACCCAAACCCCTTCCCATTCATTCCCACCCCACACAATCCCAATGGACCCAAACCCCTTCCCATTCACTCCCACTGTACACAATCCCAATGGACCCAAACCCCTTCCCATTCACTCCCACCGTACACAATCCCAATGGACCCAAACCCCTTCCCATTCACTCCCACCAGACACAATCCCAATGGACCCAAACCCCTTCCCATTCACTCCCACCGGACACAATCCCAATGGACACAAACCCCTTCCCATTCACTCCCCCTGTACACAATCCCAATGGACCCAAACCCCTTCCCATTCACTCCCACCGTACACAATCCCAATGGACCCAAACCCCTTCCCATTCACTCCCACCGTACACAATCCCAATGGACTCAAACCCCTTCCCATTCACTCCCACCCCACACACAATCCCAATGGACCCAAACCCCTTCCCATTCACTCCCACCCCACACAATCCCAATGGACCCAATGTTTACCGACTGACTTGTCAGTTTAAAGCGGTTCTCCTTATTTATTCCCTCAACGCTCTTTATGGTTTTGAAAACCTTCGTGAAATCTGCCCCTTAACCTCCAATTAGATCACCTCATAACCTTCTCTCTGTCACAAGAACATCGGTTGAACAGGTTGGGGGGCCCCTCTGCTCATTGGAGTTCAGAAGAATGGGAGGCGATCTTATCGAGATGTGTACGGTTACGAGGTGGATGCAGAGAGGATGTTTCCACTGATGGCGGGGTCGTCTTAGGGAGAACGAGTATGGGAGGCTGTGTCTGAGAGGTGGGGTACAATTTCGTTCGTACCCAAGGAAGGATATACTTGCTATCGAGGGAGTGCAGTGATGGGGGAGACTAGAACTAGGGGGGAGGCACAGTCTTAGAATAAGGGGCCGCGCATTGAAAACTGAGATGAGGAGGGAGTTCTTCTCTCGGAGGGTTGTAAATCTGTGGAATTCTCTGCCCCAGAGAGCTGTGGGGGCTGGGTCATTGAATATATTTAAGGCGGAGATAGACAGATTTTTGAGCGATAAGGGAGTGAAGGGTTATGGGGAGCGGGCAGGGAAGTGGAGCTGGGTCCATGATCGGATCAGCCCATGATCGTATTGAATGGCCCACTCCTGCTCCTTATGTTCTTGTGACTGAGTTCCTCTCATCCCTGGTACACCTCCTGTTTTTCTGCTGACAGGGTCTTGCGATCGACACGCGCGGCAACAGCAAATGGGGTGGGAGAGGGGAGAGAGAGGCGGAGGGGAGGGAGAGCTGGCAGACGGAGGGACGGGGGAGACTGGGGGGAGGGAGATGGGAGAGGTGGAATGGAGATGGGCGATGGAGAGAAGAGAGGGGCAGGAAGGGAGGGAGTGGAAAGCGGGTGAGGGGGCAGGGAAAGGGAGGGTGGGAAGAGGGGAGGGAGAGGGATAGAGGGGAGGGAGAGAGAGAGGGGGATAGGGGAGTTAATGAGAGAGGGGGAGAGAGAGAGAGAGAGAGGGGGAGTGAGAGGAGTGAGGGAGAGAGGGGGTGTGAGGGAGAGAGGGGATTGAGGGAGAGAGGGGATTGAGGGAGAGAGGGGGAGAGAGAGAGGGGGGGAGAGAGAGAGGGGGGAGAGGGGGGGAGGGAGAGGGGAGAGAGAGGGGAGAGAGAGGGGGGAGAGAGAGGGGAGGGAGAGGGGAGGGAGAGGGAGAGGGGAGGGAGAGGGGAGGGAGAGGGGAGGGAGAGGGGAGGGAGAGGGGAGGGAGAGGGGAGGGAGAGGGGAGGGAGAGGGGAGGGAGAGGGGAGGGAGAGGGGAGGGAGAGGGGAGGGAGAGGGGAGGGAGAGGGGAGGGAGAGGGGAGGGAGAGGGGAGGGAGAGAGAGGGGGGGGAGAGGCGACTGAGGGAGAGAGGAGTGAGAGAGGAGTGAGAGAGGAGTGAGAGAGGAGTGAGAGAGGAGTGAGAGAGGAGTGAGAGAGGAGTGAGAGAGGAGTGAGAGAGAGAGGGGGCGTGAGGGGGAGAGAGCGAGAGAGGGGAGTGAGGGAGAGAGTGGGGAGAGAGAGAGGGCGGAGAGGGGAGTGAGGGAGAGTGGAGAGAGAGGGAGAGAGGAGGGGAGTGAGAGAGGAGGGAGAGAGGAGTGAGAGATGGGAGAGTGGAGTGAGGGAGAGGGGGGGGGAGAGGAGTGAGAGAGGGGAGAGGGGAGTGAGAGAGGGGGAGAGGGGAGTGAGAGAGGGAGGGAGAGGAGTGAGAGAGGGGGAGTGAGAGAGGGAGGGAGAGGGGAGTGAGAGAATGGGGAGAGGGGAGAGGGGAGTGAGGGGGAGAGGGGGAGTGAGGGAGAGGGGGAGTGAGGGAGAGGGGGAGTGAGGGAGAGGGGGAGTGAGGGAGAGGGGGAGTGAGGGAGAGGGGGAGTGAGGGAGAGGGGGAGTGAGGGAGAGGGGGAGTGAGGGAGGGGGAGTGAGGGAGAGGGGGAGTGAGGGAGAGGGGGAGTGAGGGAGAGGGGGAGTGAGGGAGAGGGGGAGTGAGGGAGAGGGGGAGTGAGGGAGAGGGGGAGTGAGGGAGAGGGGGAGTGAGGGAGAGGGGGAGTGAGGGAGAGGGGAGTGAGGAGAGGGGGAGTGAGGGAGAGGGGGAGTGAGGGAGAGGGGGAGTGGGGGAGAGGGGGAGTGAGGGAGAGAGGGAAGTGAGTGAGGGAGAGACACAGAGAGAGGGGGGGGAGAGGGGAGTGAGGGAGAGAGGGGGAGAGGGAAGTGAGGGAGAGGGGGAGTGAGGGAGAGGGGAGTGAGGGAGAGGGGGAGTGAGGGAGAGGGGGAGTGAGGGAGAGGGGGAGTGAGGGAGAGGGGGAGTGAGGGAGAGGGGGAGAGGGGAGTGAGGGAGGGAGAGACACAGAGAGGTGAGTGGGAGAGGGGAGTGAGGGAGAGGGGGAGTGAGGGAGAGGGGGAGTGAGGGAGAGGGGGAGTGAGGGAGAGGGGGAGTGAGGGAGAGGGGGAGTGAGGGAGAGGGGGAGTGAGGGAGAGGGGGAGTGAGGGAGAGGGGGAGTGAGGGAGAGGGGGAGTGAGGGAGAGGGGGAGTGAGGGAGAGGGGGAGAGGGGAGTGAGGGAGGGAGAGACACAGAGAGAGGGGAGTGAGGGAGAGGGGAGTGAGGGAGAGGGGGAGTGAGGGAGAGGGGGAGTGAGGGAGAGGGGGAGTGAGGGAGAGGGGGAGTGAGGGAGAGGGGGAGTGAGGGAGAGGGGGAGTGAGGGAGAGGGGGAGTGAGGGAGAGGGGGAGTGAGGGAGAGGGGGAGTGAGGGAGAGGGGGAGTGAGGGAGAGGGGGAGTGAGGGAGAGGGGGAGTGAGGGAGAGGGGAGTGAGGGAGAGGGGGAGTGAGGGAGAGGGGGTGAGGGAGAGGGGGAGTGAGGGGAGGGGGGAGTGAGGGAGAGAGGGGAGTGAGTGAGGGAGAGGACACAGAGAGAGGGGGGAGAGGGGGAGTGAGGGAGAGGGGGAGTGAGGGAGAGGGGGAGAGGGGAGTGGGGGAGAGGGGGAGAGGGGAGTGAGGGAGAGGGGGAGAGGGGAGTGAGGGAGAGGGGGAGTGAGGGAGAGACACAGAGAGAGGGGGGAGAGGGGAGTGAGGGAGAGGGGGAGAGGGGGAGTGAGGGAGAGGGGGAGTGAGGAGAGGGGAGAGGGGAGTGAGGGAGAGGGGAGTGAGGGAGGGAGAGACACAGAGAGAGTGGGGGAGAGGGGAGTGAGGGAGAGGGAAGTGAGGGAGAGGGGAGTGAGGGAGAGGGGGAGAGGGGAGTGAGGGAGAGGGAGAGACACAGAGAGAGGGGGAGAGGATCAGAGCTCGGTTTGTGCAGTGATCTCGGTGGTTTCAATCGCTGAGCTCTCGATCGAGAAAAGCCAGGGTTTGAAACACATGTTTGTCATTCCTGTGAGCTGAAATCACCAACAATTCCAGTTGTTAACTCCACCCTTCAGAAGATGCACTCAGCCAGAATCTGCACAATGTCAGTGCTCTCTCTCTCTCTCTCTCTCACTGACTCACACAATCGTGGCTTCGAGTCCCACTCCAAGGACTGGAGCCCATAATCCAGGCTGAGGGAGTGCCGTACTGCGCTGTCGGAGGGGCAGTACTGAGGGAGCCCCGCACTGTCGGAGGGGCAGTACTGAGGGAGTGCCGTACTGCGCTGTCGGAGGGGCAGTACTGAGGGAGCCCCGCACTGTCGGAGGGGCAGTACGGAGGGAGGGCCGTACTGCGCTGTCAGAGGGGCAGTACTGAGGGAGCCCCGCACTGTCGGAGGGGCAGTACTGAGGGAGTGCCGTACTGCGCTGTCGGAGGGGCAGTACTGAGGGAGCCCCGCACTGTCGGAGGGGCAGTACTGAGGGAGTGTCATACTGCGCTGTCGGAGGGGCAGTACTGAGGGAGTGTCGTACTGCGCTGTCGGAGGGGCAGTACTGAGGGAGCCCCGTACTGTCGGAGGGGCAGTACTGAGGGAGTGCCGTACTGCGCTGTCGGAGGGGCAGTACTGAGGGAGTGCCGTACTGCGCTGTCGGAGGGGCAGTACTGAGGGGGCCCCGTACTGTCGGAGGGGCAGTACTGAGGGAGCCCCGCACTGTCGGAGGGGCAGTACTGAGGGAGCCCCGCACTGTCGGAGGGGCAGTACTGAGGGAGTGCCGTACTGCGCTGTCGGAGGGGCAGTACTGAGGGGGCCCCGTACTGTCGGAGGGGCAGTACTGAGGGAGCCCCGTACTGTCGGAGGGGCAGTACTGAGGGAGCGCCGCACTGTCGGAGGGGCAGAACTGAGGGAGTGCCGTACTGCACTGTCGGAGGGGCAGTACTGAGGGAGCCCCGTACTGTCGGAGGGGCAGTACTGAGGGAGCCCCGCACTGTCGGAGGGGCAGTACTGAGGGAGTGCCGTACTGTCGGAGGGGCAGTACTGAGGGAGCCCCGCACTGTCGGAGGGGCAGTACTGAGGGAGTGCCGCACTGTCGGAGGGGCAGTACTGAGGGAGTGCTGTACTGCGCTGGGGCTGAATGGGCCTCCTGTTCCTGTGTAACACACTCGAGGGGCTGAATGGGCCTCCTGTTCCTGTGTAACACACTCGAGGGGCTGAATGGGCCTCCTCCTGTTCCTGTGTAACAGCCTCGAGGGGCTGAATGGGCCTCCTGTTCCTGTGTAACACACTCGAGGGGCTGAATGGGCCTCCTGTTCCTGTGTAACACACTCGAGGGGCTGAATGGGCCGCCTCCTGTTCCTGTGCAACAGGCTCGAGGGGCTGAATGGGCCTCCTCCTGTTCCTGTGTAACACACTCGAGGGACTGAATGGCCTCCTGTTCCTGTGTAACACACTCGAGGGGCCGAATGGGCCTCCTGTTCCTGTGTAACACACTCGAGGGGCCGAATGGGCCTCCTCCTGTTCCTGTGTAACACACTCGAGGGACTGAATGGGCCTCCTGTTCCTGTGTAACACACTCGAGGGGCTGAATGGGCCTCCTCCTGTTCCTGTGTAACACACTCGAGGGGCTGAATGGGCCTCCTGTTCCTGTGTAACACACTCGAGGGGCCGAATGGGCCTCCTGTTCCTGTGTAACACACTCGAGGGGCTGAATGGGCCTCCTGTTCCTGTGTAACACACTCGAGGGGCTGAATGGGCCTCCTCCTGTTCCTGTGTAACACACTCGAGGGACTGAATGGGCCTCCTGTTCCTGTGTAACACACTCGAGGGGCTGAATGGGCCTCCTCCTGTTCCTGTGTAACACACTCGAGGGACTGAATGGGCCTCCTGTTCCTGTGTAACACACTCGAGGGGCTGAATGGGCCTCCTCCTGTTCCTGTGTAACACACTCGAGGGGCTGAATGGGCCTCCTGTTCCTGTGTAACACACTCGAGGGGCCGAATGGGCCTCCTCCTGTTCCTGTGTAACACACTCGATCTCCCAGAGCAATCGTCAATGCTTAAAAGGTTACCCTCACCTGTGATTTCTGTCGCAGTGCATCCATCAAACCCGTTCAGGACTTGGTTAAAGATTAAACAGAGCAATTGCAATCATTGAAGTGAAAACAGCCAGCCAAAAACAGGTCAGGCCTCCGAATAAATCAGTCTGTGTCACACAGTCTTGAGGCCGATCGAAATTTGAGCAGGAGGCCCTGCGGTTCGCAGTTGCGGGGGGTTGTCTTATGAGGAAAGGCTGAGCAGGTTGGAACGAAATTGTGCCCCACCTCTCTGACACAGCCTCCCACACTCGTTCTCTCGAAGACTCTCCCCATCGGTGGAAACATCCTCTCCGCATCCACCTCGGAACCGCACACCTCTCGAGAAGGTCGCCTCTCCTTCTCATTGGAGTTGAGGAGACTGAGAGGCGATCTTATCGAAACGTACATGATTATGAGGGGGCTCGACCAAAGTAGAGAAACTCGGAGCAGGAGGGGGCCATACGGCCCCTCGAGCCCTGCTCCGCCATTTAATACGACCGTGGCCTGATCCGATCGTGGACCCGGCTCCACTTCCCCGCCCCGCCCCCTTATCGGTTAACGTCTCCGTCTTAAATATATTCAATGTCCCCGGCTTCCACAGCTCTCTGAGGCAGCGAGTTCCACCCTCCGAGAGAAGACATTCCTCATCTGCGTCTTAAATGGGCGGCCCCTTATTCTAAGACTGTGCTCCCCTCTAGTTCTAGTCTCCCCCATCACCGCGCTCCCTCGATGGCAAGTATATCCTTCCTTGGGTACGAACAAAATTGTACCCCACCTCTCAGACACAGCCTCCCATACTCGTTCTCCCTAAGACGACCCCGCCATCAGTGGAAACATCCTCTCTGCATCCACCTCGTAACCGTACACCTCTCGATGAGGTCACCTCTCCTTCTTCTGAACTCCAATGAGTAGAGGGGCCCCCCAACCTTTCCTCAGAAGTCCAACCCCCTCATCCCCGGAATCGACTGAGTGAACCTTCTCTGAACTGCCCCCAAAGCAAAGTATCTCCTTCCGTAAATACGGAGAGCAGAACTGTGCACGCAGTACTCCAGGTGCGGCCTCACCAATACCCTGCACAGTTGCAGCAGGACCTCCCTGCTTTTGTACTCCATCCCTCTCACAATGAAGGCCAACATCCCATTCGCCTTCCCGATTACCTGCTGCACCTGCAAACTAACTTTTTGGGATCCGTGCACAAGGAACCCCAGGTCCCTCTGTACCTCAGCATGTTGTAATTTCTCCCCCCTTCAAATAATATTCCCCTTTTACTGTGTTTTTCCCCCCCAAGGTGGATGACCTCACACTTTCCGACATTGTATTCCATCTTGGTCTCACCAAGGCCCTGTATAACTGGAGTAAGACTACCTCGCTCCTGGACACAAACCCTCTTGGAATGAAGACCATTTTCCTTCCTAATTGCTCATTGTGTGTTTGCTTTCAACGACTGTTGTCCAAGGACACCCAGGTCCCACTGTACGTCGACACTTCCCAGGCCGTCATTTAAATAACACTGTGTCCTTATGCTTTTCGTACCAAAGTGGATAACTTCACACTATACTGCATGACTTCCCTGTTTTACTCTGTATCTAACCCCCTGTACCTGCCCCGGGAGCGTTTGATGGGACAGTGTAGAGGGAGCTTTACTCTGTATCTAACCCCCTGTACCTGCCCTGGGAGTGTTTGATGGGGACAGTGTAGAGGGAGCTTTACTCTGTATCTAACCCCCTGTACCTGACCTGGGAGTGTTTGATGGGACAGTGTAGAGGGAGGTTTACTCTGTATCTAACCCCCTGTACCTTGCCCTGGGAGTGTTTGATGGGGACAGTGTAGAGGGAGCTTTACTCTGTATCTAACCCCCTGTACCTGCCCTGGGAGTGTTTGATAGGACAGTGTAGAGGGAGCTTTACTCTGTATCTAACCCCCTGTACCTGCCCTGGGAGTGTTTGATGGGACAGTGTAGAGGGAGCTTTACTCTGTATCTAACCCCCTGTACCTGCCCTGGGAGTGTTTGATGGGACAGTGTAGAGGGAGCTTTACTCTGTATCTAACCCCCTGTACCTGCCCTGGGAGTGTTTGATGGGACAGTGTAGAGGGAGCTTTACTCTGTATCTAACCCCCTGTACCTGCCCCGGGAGTGTTTGACGGGGACAGTGTAGAGGGAGCTTTACATAATTCTTGGGGTTGATTCCGGAGATGAGGGGTTGGACTTATGAGGAAAGGTTGAGGAGGTTGGGGCCCTCTACTCATTGGAGTTCAGAAGAATGAGAGGCGATCTTATCGAAACGTGTACGGTTACGAGGTGGATGCAGAGAGGATGTTTACACCGATGGGGGTGTCTTGGGGAGAAGGAGTATGGGAAGCTGTGTCTGAGAGGTGGGGTACAATTTTGTTCGTACCCATGGAAGGATATACTTGCCATCGAGGGAGTGCAGTGATGGGGGGAGACTAGAACTAGGGAGGGGCACGGTCTTAGAATAAGGGGCCGCCCATTGAAAACTGAGATGAGGAGGAATTTCTTCTCTCGGAGGGTTGTAAATCTGTGGAACTCGCTGCCTCAGAGAGCTGTGGGAGCCGGGACATTGAACATATTTGAGGCGGAGATAGACAGATTTTTGAGCGATAAGGGAGTGAAGGGTTATGGGGAGCGGGCGGGGAAGTGGAGCTGGGTCTATGATCGGATCAGCCCACGATCGTATTGAATGGCGGAGCAGGCTCAAGGGGCCGTATGGCCCACTCCTGCTCCTGTTGCTTGTGTCCATTCGGCCCCTCGAGCCTTGCTCCGCCATTTAATACGACCGTGGCTGATCCGATCATGGACCCAGCTCCACTTCCCTGCCCGCCCCCTTATCGTTTAACATCTCCGCCTTAAATATATTCAATGTCCCCGGCTCCCACAGCTGTCTGAGGCAGCGAGTTCCACAGGTTTACAACCCTCCGAGAGAAGAAGTTCCTCCTCATCTCAGTTTTCAATGGGCGGCCCCTTATTCTAAGACCGTGTTCCCCCTCCCTAGTTCGAGTCTCCTCCCCATCACTGCACTCCCTCGATGGCAAGTATATCCTTCCTTGGGTACGAACAAAATTGTGCCCCACCTCTCAGACACAGCCTCCCATACTCGTTCTCCCTAAGACGACCCCGCCATCGGTGGAAACATCCTCTCTGCATCCACCTCGTAACCGTACACCTCTCGATGAGATCGCCTCTCATTCTTCTGAACTCCAATGAGTAGAGGGGCCCCCCAACCTCCTCAACCGTTCCTCATAAGTCCAACTCCCCTCATCCCCGGAATCGACCGAGTGAACCTTCTCTGAACTGCCCCCCAAATCCTTCCGTGAATACGGGGAGCAGAACTGTGCACGCAGTACTCCAGGTGTGGCCTCACCAATAACCCTGTATAAACTGTAAGCAAGACTTCCCTGCTTTGAAACTCCATCCCCTTTGCAATAAAGGCCTCTCTCTCTCGATGGCAAGTACATCCATCCTTAGGTAAGGAGACCAAAACTGAGCACAGGGACAAAATTATTTTTACCATGGCAACACACACACACACACACACAGAATTAATTTCACTCCCGAGGCAGAGAATCCCAATTAATTTGCTCACACTTTATCCTCACATTTATTAAGACGAACAGAAATGTACAGCAAACACTGACTGCTAAATACGTGACCCACATTGGTTTCCAATCCAGCAATCCCCCAATTTCACAATTCTCCTCCACCCCCACCTCCGTCTCTCTGTAACCCCCTCCAGCCCCTACACCCCTCCCTATCTCTGTAACCCCCTCCAGCCCCTACACCCCTCCCTATCTCTGTAACCCCCTCCAGCCCCTACACCCCTCCCTATCTCTGTAACCTCCTCCAGCCCCGACACCCCTCCCTATCTCTGTAACCTCCAGCCCCGACACCCCTCCCTATCTCTGTAACCTCCAGCCCCTACCCCCTCCCTATCTCTGTAATTCCAGCCCCTACACCCCTCCCTATCTCTAACCTCCAGCCCCTACACCCCTCCCTATCTCTGTAACCTCCAGCCCCTACACCCCTCCCTATCTCTGTAACCTCCAGCCCCGACACCCCTCCCTATCTCTGTAACCCCCTCCAGCCCCTACACCCCTCCCTATCTCTGTAACCTCCAGCCCCTACACCCTCCCTATTTCTGTAACCTCCAGCCCCTACACCCCTCCCTATCTCTGTAACCTCCAGCCCCTACACCCCTCCCTATCTCTGTAACCTCCTCCAGCCCCTACACTCCTCCCTATCTCTGTAACCTCCAGCCCCTACACCCCTCCCTATCTCTATAACCTCCAGCCCCTACACCCCTCCCTATCTCTGTAACCCTCCCAGATCTCTGAGCCCCTCCAATCCTGCCCTCTCGGGCACCCCCCGATTCCCATCGCTCCACCATCGGAGGCCGTGCCTTCAGCTGCCTGGGGGCCCCAAGCTCTGGAACTCCCTCCCTCAACCTCTCCGCCTCACCCTCCTCCTTCAAGACGCTCCTGAAAACCTGCCTCTCTGACCCAGCTTCTGGTCCCCTGTCCCGTAATATCTCCTGATGTGGCTCGGGCTCGAATTCTGTTCCGATAATCGCTCCCCGTGTAGCACCTTGGGGCTTTTACGATGTTAAAGGCGCTATACCAATGAAAGATGTTTCTGTCGGGCCTTGAATCAGATTGGTGGTGTATTCGATGGTCATGGAGAGGGTTAGGGGAGAGAGGGGGCGGGGAATCAATAGCAGATATTGGCGACGAGATACAACACCGCCTCCAGTGAGCCAGTGCAGCCCTCGGTCGCCTGAGGAAGAGAGTGTTTGAAGACCAGGCCCTCAAACCCACCACCGAGCCCATGGTCTACAGGGCTGTAGTGATACACTCCCTCCTGTATGGCCCAGAGACACGGACCGTGTACAGTAGGTACCTCAAACCCACCACCGAGCCCATGGTCTACAGGGCTGTAGTGATACACTCCCTCCTGTATGGCCCAGAGACACGGACCGTGTACAGTAGACACCTCAAATCCACCACCGAGCCCATGGTCTACAGGGCTGTAGTGATACCCCGCCCTCCTGTATGGCCCAGAGACACGGACCGTGTACAGTAGATACCTCAAACCCACCACCGAGCCCATGGTC
>NW_027252768.1:0-2500 GCF_044704955.1 Pristiophorus japonicus
CTGTCTCTCTCTTTCTCTGGCTCTCTCTGTCTGTCTCTCCCTCTCTCTCTTTGACTCTCTCTGTATCACTCTCTCTCTCCCTATCTCTCTCTATCCCCCTAACTCTCTCTCTCTGACTCTCTCTGTCTCTCTCTGTCTCTCTCTGACTCTCTCCGTCTCTCTCTCTCTCTGACTCTCTCTGTCTCGCTCTATCTCTCTCTCTCTCTGACTCTCTCCGTCTCTCTCTGTCTCGCTCTCTCTCTGACTTTTGCTGTCTCTCTCTATCTCTGACTCTCTCTGTCTCTCTCTCACTCTCTTGTCACTCTCTATCTCTCTCTCTCTCCCTCTCTCTCTCTGTCTCTCTTTCTATGTCTCTTTCTCTGTCTCTCTCTCTCTGTCTCTCCCTCTCTGTCTTTGATTCTCTCTGTCTCTCTCTCTCTCTGACTCTCTCTGTCTCTCTCTTTCTCCCTCTCTGTCTCTCTCTCTCTCTGTCTCTCTCTCTCTGTCTCTCTCTTTGACTCTCTCTGTATCACTCTCTCTCTCCCTATCTCTCTCTATCCCCCTAACTCTCTCTCTCTGACTCTCTCTGTCTCTCTCTCTCTCTCTCTGACTCTCTCTGTCTCTCTCACTCTCTGACTCTCTCCCTCTCTCTCTGTCTCGCTCTCTCTCTGATTATCGCTGTCTCTCTCTCTCTGACTCTCTCTGTCTCTCTCTCACTCTCTTGTCACTCTCTATCTCTCTCTCTCTCTCCCTCTCTGTCTCTCTCTCTCTCACTCTCTCTCTCTCTGTGTCTCTCTTTCTCTGTCTCTCTCTCTCTGTCTCTCCCTCTCTGTCTTTGACTCTCTCTGTCTCTCTCTCTCTGACTCTCTCTGTCTCTCTCTCTGACTCTCTGACTCTCTCTGTCTCTCTCTCTCTCTCTATTTCTCTCACTCTCCATTTGACTCTCTCTGTCTCTCTCTATCTCTGACTCTCTCTCTGACTCTCTCTTTCTCCCTCTCTGTCTCTCTCTCTCACTATCTCTCTCTCCCTGTCTCTGTCTCTCTCTCTCTCTGTCTCTCCCTCTCTCTCTGACTCTCCCTGTCTCTCTCTCTCTGACTCTCTCAGTCCCTCTCTCTCTCTCTCGCTGACTCTCTCCATCCATCTCTCTCTCTCTCTCTCTCTCTATCCCTCTCTCGCTCTCTCTCTGACTCTCTCTGTCTCTCTCTCTCTGACTCTCTCTCTCTTACTCTCTCCCTCTCTGTCGCTCTGTCTCTCTCTGTATGTCTGTCTCTTTCTCTGTATATCTCCCTCTCTCTCTCTCTCTGTCTCTCTGAAGCTCTCCCTGAACCACAGTGACAATGCACATACCGAACTTCAGTCATCCATTTTACATTTGTTAATGGTCGCCATTTGATGTTAACACTGGGAGATTGATTACAGAGACCGACTACTCTCTAATTTAACGTTAGCTGCTTAAAGGTGTACCTGCCCTGGGAGTGTTTGATGGGACAGTGTAGAGGGAGCTTTACTCTGTATCTAACCCCCTGTACCTGCCCTGGGAGGGTTTGATGGGACAGTGTAGAGGGAGCTTTACTCTGTATCTAACCCCCTGTACCTGCCCTGGGAGGGTTTGATGGGACAGTGTAGAGGGAGCTTTACTCTGTATCTAACGCTCTGTACCTGCTCTGGAAGTGTTTGATGGGACAGTGTAGAGGGAGCTTTACTCTGTATCTAACCCCCTGTACCTGCCCTGGGAGTGTTTGATGGGACAGTGTAGAGGGAGCTTTACTCTGTATCTAACCCCCTGTACCTGCCCTGGGAGTGTTTGATGGGACAGTGTAGAGGGAGCTTTACTCTGTATCTAACCCCCTGTACCTGCCCTGGGAGGTTTGATGGGACAGTGTGGAGGGAGATTAAATGCCCAACTCTCTCTGTCCCTCTCGCTTTCTCTCTGTCAGTCTCTCTCTCTGTCTGTTCCTCTCTCTCTCTCTCGCTCTCTGTTTCCGGGTCCCTGTCTCTCTCCCTCTCTGTATCTCTGTTCCTCTCTCTCTCTCGCTCTCTGTCAGTCTCTCTGTCTCCCTCTCTCCATCTTGCTCCCTCACTCTCTCCCTCGCTCCCAATTTCTATCCATCTATCTCTCTTTCACTTTTTCCTCTGTCTGTGCTGCTGTCCATTTCCGATCTCTCTCTTTCTTTCCCTTTTCTGTAACACGCTCTCTCTATCCCAAATTCTCTCACTGCTTCTCCCTGTCCACCTCTCTTTTTCTCTCTCCCTGTCTCTCATTCCCATTCTGATGTGTCCTTGATTGAAAAGTACCCTGACATATTGCAGCCTGACTGTTTAAACCCACAGCAAGAAATCACATTTCTGGGACATTTTTGATTTGCTAACCATCCAATTGTGGCTTGGAATGTGTGGGTTAAATCTCGTTTCTCCATCTGAAAACTGTGAGTGTTTCAGATTGAGCAGTATATGGGATCAAAGGCTGATTCAGACAATGCTGCTTTGTGGAACGGTGTGATATCTTCACAGGGCAGGACAT
>NW_027252768.1:15000-20000 GCF_044704955.1 Pristiophorus japonicus
ACTCTCTCTCTCTATCTATCTGTCTCTCTTTCTGTCGTCTCTCTCTCTCTGTTCCTCTCTCCTTATCTCTCTCTATCCCCCTTTCTCTCTGTCTGTTTCACTCTACCTCTCTCTGACACTCTCTGTCTCTCTCTGTCTCTCAGTCACACTCACTCTCTCTGTCTCTCTCTCTCGCTCTGTCTTTCTCCTTCTCTCTCTGTCTCTCTCTCTCGCTCTGTCTCTCTCCTTTTCTCTCTCTCTGTCTCACTCCCTCTCTGTCTCTCTCTTCCTATCTCTCTCTATCCCTCTCTCCCACTCTCCTGTCTCTTTCCATCTCTCTCTTTCTCTCTGTCTCTCTATCTGTCTGTCTCTCTCTCTTTCTCTGTCTCTGTCACTCTCTCTCTCTCCCTCTCTCTGTCCCTCTCTCTGTGTTTCTCTCTCTGTCTCTCTCTCTCTCTCTCTCTCCTGTCTCTTTCCATCTCTCTCTCATTCTATCTCCCTCTCTCTTTCTCTCTCTCTGTCTCTCTCTCTCTGACAGCCTCGCTCTGTCTCTCTCTCTCTCTATCTGTTTCTATCTCTCTGTCTCTCGCTCTCTTTCTCTCTCTCTCCATCTCTGTCTCTCTATCTGTCTCTCTCTCTCTGTTTCTCCCTCTCTCTCTCTCTGTCTCTCTCCCTCTCTCTGTGTTTCTCCCTCTCTTTCTCTGTCTCCCCCCTCTCTCAACATCCGTCTCTCTTCCTATCCCTCTCTCTCTCTATCACTCTCGCTCTCTGTCTTCCTCTCTCTCTCTCTAGTGTTTCTTTCCATCTCTTGCTCTCTCTGTCTTTCTCTCTGTCCCCCCCCACGCTCTCTCTCTCTCTGTCTCCCTCTCTGTCTCTCTATCTCTCTCTGTCTTTCTCTCCGTCCCTCTCTCTCTCTGTCTCTCTCTCTCTCAGTCTCATTCACTCCCTATCTCTCTCTCTCTGTCTCTCTGTCTCTCTCTCTCTCTGTCTCTCTCTCTATCCCTCTCTCTCTATCCCTCTCTCTCACTCCCTCTCTCTCTCTCTCTCTCTCTCTCTCTCTCTGTGTCTCCGAGTTTCTCTCTGTCTCTCTGTATCTCTCTCCTGTCTCTTTTCATCTCTTTCTCTCTCTCGGTCTCTCTTTCTATCTTACTGTCTCTCTCTCTCTGTCCCTCCCTCTGTTCCCCGCTCTCTCTCTCTGTCTCTCTCATTATTTCTGTCTCTCTCTCTCTCTCACTCTCCCTATCTCTCTCTATCCCTCTCTCTCTGTCTGTCTGTCTCTCTCCCCCTCTCTCTGACACTCTCTGCCTCTCTCTCTCTCTCTGTCACACTCACTCTCTCTGTCTCTCTCTCTCTCCCTCTCTGTCTTTCTTTCTATCTCTGACTCTCTCTGTCTCTCTCTCTCTCTCTCTCTCCCTTTCTGTCTCTCACTCTCTGTGTGTGTCTCGCTCTCTCTCTCTGACCCTCTCTGTCTCTCTGTCTCTCTCTCTCTGACTCTATCTGTCTCTCTCTCTCTTCCTCTCTGTCTCTCTCTCAGTCTCTCTCTCCCTGTCTAAGTGTCTCTCCCTCTCTGTCTCTCTCTGTCTGTATGTCTATCAATCCCTAAACTAATCCCACTGCCCTGCTCTCTCCCCATAGCCCTGTATCAATCCCGAAACTAATCCCACTGCCCCGCTCTCTCCCCATAGTCCTGTATCAATCCCCAAACTAATCCCACTGCCCCGCTCTCTCCCCATAGTCCTGTATCAATCCCCAAACTAATCCCACTGCCCCGCTCTCTCCCCATAGCCCTGTATCAATCCCCAAACTAATCCCACTGCCCCGCTCTCTCCCCATAGTCCTTTATCAATCTCCAAACTAATCCCACTGCCCCGCTCTCTCCCCATAGTCCTGTATCAGTCCCCAAACTAATCCCACTGTCCCACTCTCTCCCCATAGTCGTGTATCAATCCCCAAACTAATCCCACTGCCCCGCTCTCTCCCCATAGTCCTTTATCAATCTCCAAACTAATCCCACTGCCCCGATCTCTCCCCATAGTCCTGTATCAATCCCCAAACTAATCCCACTGCCCCGCTCTCTCCCCATAGTCCTGTATCAATCCCCAAACTAATCCCACTGCCCCGCTCTCTCCCCATAGCCCTTTATCAATCCCCAAACTAATCCCACTGCCCCGCTCTCTCCCCATAGTCCTGTATCAATCCCCAAACTAATCCCACTGCCCCGCTCTCTTCCCATAGTCCTGTATCAATCTCCAAACTAATCCCACTGCCCCGCTCTCTCCCCATAGTCCTGTATCAGTCCCCAAACTAATCCCACTGCCCCGCTCTCTCCCCATAGTCGTGTATCAATCCCCAAACTAATCCCACTGCCCCGCTCTCTCCCCACAGTCCTGTATCAGTTCCCAAACTAATCCCACTGCCCCGCACTCTCCCTATAGTCCTGTATCAGTCCCCAAACTAATCCCACTGCCCCGCTCTCTCCCCCATAGTCCTGTATCAATCCCCAAACTAATCCCACTGCCCCGCTCTCTCCCCATAGTCCTGTATCAATCCCCAAACTAATCCCACTGCCCCGCTCTCTCCCCATAGTCCTGTATCAATCCCCAAACTAATCCCACTGCCCTGCTCTCTCCCCATAGTCCTGTATCAATCCCCAAACTAACCCCACTGCCCTGCTCTCTCCCCATAGTCCTGTATCAGTTCCCAAACTAATCCCACTGCCCCGCACTCTCCCTATAGTCCTGTATCAGTCCCCAAAGTAATCCCACTGCCCCGCTCTCTCCCCACAGTCCTGTATCAGTTCCCAAACTAATCCCACTGCCCCGCTCTCTCCCCATAGTCGTGTATCAATCCCCAAACTAATCCCACTGCCCCGCTCTCTCCCCACAGTCCTGTATCAGTTCCCAAACTAATCCCACTGTCCCGCTCTCTCCCCATAGTCCTGTATCAATCCCCAAACTAATCCCACTGCCCCGCTCTCTCCCCATAGTCCTGTATCAATCGCAAACTAATCCCACTGCCCCGCTCTCTCCCCACAGTCCTGTATCAATCCCCAAACTAATCCCACTGCCCCGCTCTCTCCTCATACTCCTGTATCAATCTCCAAACTAATGCCACTGCCCCGCTCTCTCCCCATAGTCCTGTATCAGTTCCCAAACTATTCCCACTGCCCCACTCTCTCCCCATAGTCCTGTATCAGTTCCCAAACTAATCCCACTGTCCCGCTCTCTCCCCATAGCCCTGTATCAATCCCCAAACTGATCCCACAGTCCCGCTCTCTCCCCATAGTCCTGTATCAATCCCCAAACTAATCCCACTGCCCCGCTCTCTCCCCATAGACCTGTATCAATCCCCAAACTAATCCCACTGCCCCGCTCTCTCCCCATAGTCCTGTATCAATCCCCAAACTAATCCCACTGCCCCGCTCCCTCCCCATAGTCCTGTATCAATCCCCAAACTAATCCCATTGCCCCGCTCTCTCCCCATAGTCCTAAATCAATCCCCAAACTAATCCCACTGCCCCGCTCTCTCCCCATAGTCCTGTATCAATCCCCAAACTAATCCCACTGCCCCGCTCTCTCCCCATAGTCCTGTATCAATCTCCAAACTAATCCCACTGCCCCGCTCTCTCTCCATAGTCCTGTATTAAGCCCCAAACTAATCCCACTGCCCCACTCTTTCCCCATAGCCCTGTATCAATCCCCAAACTAATCCCACTGCCCCGCTCTCTCCCCATAGTCCTGTATCAATCCCAGAATCGATACAGAAAGTGAGACAGACAGAGAGAGAGAGACACACACACACACACACTCTCTCTCTCCCTCTCACTCTCTCTCACTGTCTCTTTCTCTGTCTCTCTCACTCTCCCTCTCTCTGTTCCTCTCTTTCACTCTGTCCCTCTCTCTGTCTCGCCCTATTTCTGTCTCACTCTCTCTCTCTCTCTGTCTCTCTCTCTCACTCTGTATCTCTCTTTCTCGCTCTTTCTCTCTCTCTTTCCCTCTCTCTGTTCCTCTCGCTCTCTCTCTCTCTCTTTCCCTCTCTCTGTCCTTCTCCCTATCTCCCTCTCTCTCTCTGTGCCTCTCTCTCTGTCCTACAATCTCTATCTCTCTGTCTCTCTCTCTCTCTCTTTCCCTCTCTCTGTCCTTCTCCCTATCTCCCTCTCTCTCTCTGTGCCTCTCTCTCTCTGTCCTACAATCTCTATCTCTCTGTCTATCTCTCTCTCTCTCTCTCTCTCTTTCCCTGTGTTTCTCTCTTTCTTTCTTTCTGTCTCTCTCCCTCCCTCTCTCTCTCTATCCCCCTCTATCTCTATCCCTCTCTTTCTCTCTCTGTCTCTCTCTCCTGCATTTTGCCATCACTCTTTCTCTCTGTCCCTCTCTCTGTCTCCCTCTCTCTATATATATATATATATAACTCTCTGTCTCTATCTCTCTCTCTCTATCTCTCTCACTCTCTCATTTTCTCACTCTCTGTCTATCTCTATCTGTCTCTAACTCTCTGTCTCTCTGTCTCTCTCTCTCTCTTTCTCCGTTTCTTGCTCTCTCTCTGTCTCTCTGTCTCTCTCACTCACTCATTTTCTCTCTCTCTGTCTGTCTCTCTCTGTCTCTATCTCTCTGTCTCTCTCTCTCTCTCTCTCTTTATCTGTTTCTCGCTCTCTCTCTCTGTCTCTCTCTGTCTGTCTCTCTCTCTCTCTCTGTGTCTCTGAGTTTCTCTCTCTGTCTCTCCCCTGTCTCTTTCCATCTTTCTCTCTCTCGCTCTGTCTCTCTGTCTCTCTCTCTATCTCTCCCTCTCACTGTCTCTCTCACTCTCTCTCTCTATCTATCTGTCTCTCTTTCTGTCGTCTCTCTCTCTCTGTCCCTCTCTCCCTATCTCTCTCTATCCCCTTTTCTCTCTGTCTGTTTCACTCTACCTCTCTCTGACACTCTCTGTCTCTCTCTGTCTCTCAGTCACACTCACTCTCTCTGTCTCTCTCTCTGTCTCTCTCTCTCGCTCTGTCTTTCTCCTTCTCTCTCTGTCTCTCTCTCTCG
>NW_027252768.1:30000-37500 GCF_044704955.1 Pristiophorus japonicus
CTATCTCTCTCTGTCTTTCTCTCCGTCCCTCTCTCTCTCTGTCTCTCTCTCTCTCAGTCTCATTCACTCCCTATCTCTCTCTCTCTGTCTCTCTGTCTCTCTCTCTCTCTGTCTCTCTCTCTATCCCTCTCTCTCTATCCCTCTCTCTCTATCCCTCTCTCTCTCTCTCTCTCTCTCTCTCTCTCTGTGTCTCCGAGTTTCTCTCTGTCTCTCTGTATCTCTCTCCTGTCTCTTTTCATCTCTTTCTCTCTCTCGGTCTCTCTTTCTATCTTACTGTCTCTCTCTCTCTGTCCCTCCCTCTGTTCCCCGCTCTCTCTCTCTGTCTCTCTCATTATTTCTGTCTCTCTCTCTCTCTCACTCTCCCTATCTCTCTCTATCCCTCTCTCTCTGTCTGTCTGTCTCTCTCCCCCTCTCTCTGACACTCTCTGCCTCTCTCTCTCTCTCTGTCACACTCACTCTCTCTGTCTCTCTCTCTCTCCCTCTCTGTCTTTCTTTCTATCTCTGACTCTCTCTGTCTCTCTCTCTCTCTCTCTCTCCCTTTCTGTCTCTCACTCTCTGTGTGTGTCTCGCTCTCTCTCTCTGACCCTCTCTGTCTCTCTGTCTCTCTCTCTCTGACTCTATCTGTCTCTCTCTCTCTTCCTCTCTGTCTCTCTCTCAGTCTCTCTCTCCCTGTCTAAGTGTCTCTCCCTCTCTGTCTCTCTCTGTCTGTATGTCTATCAATCCCTAAACTAATCCCACTGCCCTGCTCTCTCCCCATAGCCCTGTATCAATCCCGAAACTAATCCCACTGCCCCGCTCTCTCCCCATAGTCCTGTATCAATCCCCAAACTAATCCCACTGCCCCGCTCTCTCCCCATAGTCCTGTATCAATCCCCAAACTAATCCCACTGCCCCGCTCTCTCCCCATAGCCCTGTATCAATCCCCAAACTAATCCCACTGCCCCGCTCTCTCCCCATAGTCCTTTATCAATCCCCAAACTAATCCCACTGACCCGCTCTCTCCCCATAGCCCTTTATCAATCTCCAAACTAATCCCACTGCCCCGCTCTCTCCCCATAGTCGTGTATCAATCCCCAAACTAATCCCACTGCCCCGCTCTCTCCTCATAGTCCTGTATCAATCCCCAAACTAATCCCACTGCCCCGCTCTCTCCCCATAGTCCTGTATCAATCCCCAAACTAATCCCACTGCCCCGCTCTCTCCCCATAGCCCTTTATCAATCCCCAAACTAATCCCACTGCCCCGCTCTCTCCCCATAGTCCTGTATCAATCCCCAAACTAATCCCACTGCCCCGCTCTCTTCCCATAGTCCTGTATCAATCTCCAAACTAATCCCACTGCCCCGCTCTCTCCCTATAGTCCTGTATCAGTCCCCAAACTAATCCCACTGCCCCGCTCTCTCCCCATAGTCCTGTATCAATCCCCAAACTAATCCCACTGCCCCGCTCTCTCCCCATAGTCGTGTATCAATCCCCAAACTAATCCCACTGCCCCGCTCTCTCCCCACAGTCCTGTATCAGTTCCCAAACTAATCCCACTGCCCCGCACTCTCCCTATAGTCCTGTATCAGTCCCCAAACTAATCCCACTGCCCCGCTCTCTCCCCACAGTCCTGTATCAGTTCCCAAACTAATCCCACTGCCCCGCACTCTCCCTATAGTCCTGTATCAGTCCCCAAAGTAATCCCACTGCCCCGCTCTCTCCCCACAGTCCTGTATCAGTTCCCAAACTAATCCCACTGCCCCGCTCTCTCCCCATAGTCGTGTATCAATCCCCAAACTAATCCCACTGCCCCGCACTCTCCCTATAGTCCTGTATCAGTCCCCAAACTAATCCCACTGCCCCGCTCTCTCCCCACAGTCCTGTATCAGTTCCCAAACTAATCCCACTGTCCCGCTCTCTCCCCATAGTCCTGTATCAATCCCCAAACTAATCCCACTGCCCCGCTCTCTCCCCATAGTCCTGTATCAATCGCAAACTAATCCCACTGCCCCGCTCTCTCCCCACAGTCCTGTATCAATCCCCAAACTAATCCCACTGCCCCGCTCTCTCCTCATACTCCTGTATCAATCTCCAAACTAATGCCACTGCCCCGCTCTCTCCCCATAGTCCTGTATCAGTTCCCAAACTATTCCCACTGCCCCACTCTCTCCCCATAGTCCTGTATCAGTTCCCAAACTAATCCCACTGTCCCGCTCTCTCCCCATAGCCCTGTATCAATCCCCAAACTGATCCCACAGTCCCGCTCTCTCCCCATAGTCCTGTATCAATCCCCAAACTAATCCCACTGCCCCGCTCTCTCCCCATAGACCTGTATCAATCCCCAAACTAATCCCACTGCCCCGCTCTCTCCCCATAGTCCTGTATCAATCCCCAAACTAATCCCACTGCCCCGCTCCCTCCCCATAGTCCTGTATCAATCCCCAAACTAATCCCATTGCCCCGCTCTCTCCCCATAGTCCTAAATCAATCCCCAAACTAATCCCACTGCCCCGCTCTCTCCCCATAGTCCTGTATCAATCGCAAACTAATCCCACTGCCCCGCTCTCTCCCCATAGTCCTGTATCAATCCCCAAACTAATCCCACTGCCCCGCTCTCTCCCCATAGTCCTGTATCAATCTCCAAACTAATCCCACTGCCCCGCTCTCTCTCCATAGTCCTGTATTAAGCCCCAAACTAATCCCACTGCCCCACTCTTTCCCCATAGCCCTGTATCAATCCCCAAACTAATCCCACTGCCCCGCTCTCTCCCCATAGTCCTGTATCAATCCCAGAATCGATACAGAAAGTGAGACAGACAGAGAGAGAGAGACACACACACACACACACTCTCTCTCTCCCTCTCACTCTCTCTCACTGTCTCTTTCTCTGTCTCTCTCACTCTCCCTCTCTCTGTTCCTCTCTTTCACTCTGTCCCTCTCTCTGTCTCGCCCTATTTCTGTCTCACTCTCTCTCTCTCTCTGTCTCTCTCTCTCACTCTGTATCTCTCTTTCTCGCTCTTTCTCTCTCTCTTTCCCTCTCTCTGTTCCTCTCGCTCTCTCTCTCTCTCTTTCCCTCTCTCTGTCCTTCTCCCTAGCTCCCTCTCTCTCTCTGTGCCTCTCTCTCTGTCCTACAATCTCTATCTCTCTGTCTCTCTCTCTCTCTCTTTCCCTCTCTCTGTCCTTCTCCCTATCTCCCTCTCTCTCTCTGTGCCTCTCTCTCTCTGTCCTACAATCTCTATCTCTCTGTCTATCTCTCTCTCTCTCTCTCTCTCTTTCCCTGTGTTTCTCTCTTTCTTTCTTTCTGTCTCTCTCCCTCCCTCTCTCTCTCTATCCCCCTCTATCTCTATCCCTCTCTTTCTCTCTCTGTCTCTCTCTCCTGCATTTTGCCATCACTCTTTCTCTCTGTCCCTCTCTCTGTCTCCCTCTCTCTATATATATATATATATATAAAACTCTCTGTCTCTATCTCTCTCTCTCTATCTCTCTCACTCTCTCATTTTCTCACTCTCTGTCTATCTCTATCTGTCTCTAACTCTCTGTCTCTCTGTCTCTCTCTCTCCATTTCTCCGTTTCTTGCTCTCTCTCTGTCTCTCTGTCTCTCTCACTCACTCATTTTCTCTCTCTCTGTCTGTCTCTCTCTGTCTCTATCTCTCTGTCTCTCTCTCTCTCTCTCTCTTTATCTGTTTCTCGCTCTCTCTCTCTGTCTCTCTCTGTCTGTCTCTCTCTCTCTCTCTGTGTCTCTGAGTTTCTCTCTCTGTCTCTCCCCTGTCTCTTTCCATCTTTCTCTCTCTCGCTCTGTCTCTCTGTCTCTCTCTCTATCTCTCCCTCTCACTGTCTCTCTCACTCTCTCTCTCTATCTATCTGTCTCTCTTTCTGTCGTCTCTCTCTCTCTGTCCCTCTCTCCCTATCTCTCTCTATCCCCTTTTCTCTCTGTCTGTTTCACTCTACCTCTCTCTGACACTCTCTGTCTCTCTCTGTCTCTCAGTCACACTCACTCTCTCTGTCTCTCTCTCTGTCTCTCTCTCTCGCTCTGTCTTTCTCCTTCTCTCTCTGTCTCTCTCTCTCGCTCTGTCTCTCTCCTTTTCTCTCTCTCTGTCTCACTCCCTCTCTGTCTCTCTCTTCCTATCTCTCTCTATCCCCCTCTCCCACTCTCCTGTCTCTTTCCATCTCTCTCTTTCTCTCTGTCTCTCTATCTGTCTGTCTCTCTCTCTTTCTCTGTCTCTGTCACTCTCTCTCTCTCCCTCTCTCTGTCCCTCTCTCTGTGTTTCTCTCTCTGTCTAACTCTCTCTCTCTCTCCTGTCTCTTTCCATCTCTCTCTCATTCTATCTCCCGCTCTCTTTCTCTCTCTCTGTCTCTCTCTCTCTGACAGCCTCGCTCTGTCTCTCTCTCTCTCTATCTGTTTCTATCTCTCTGTCTCTCGCTCTCTTTCTCTCTCTCTCCATCTCTGTCTCGTAATCTGTCTCTCTCTCTCTGTTTCTCCCTCTCTCTCTCTCTGTCTCTCTCCCTCTCTCTGTATTTCTCCCTCTCTTTCTCTGTCTCTCCCCCTCTCTCAACATCCGTCTCTCTTCCTCTCCCTCTCTCTCTCTATCACTCTTGCTCTCTGTCTCCCTCTCTCTCTCTCTAGTGTTTCTTTCCATCTCTTGCTCTCTCTTTCTTTCTCTCTGTCCCCCCCCACGCTCTCTCTCTCTCTGTCTCTCTATCTCTCTCTGTCTTTCTCTCCGTCCCTCTCTCTCTCTGTCTCTCTCTCTCTCTGTCTCATTCACTCGCTATCTCTCTCTCTCTGTCTCTCTGTCTATCTCTCTCTCTGTCTCTCTCTCTATCCCTCTCTCTCTATCCCTCTCTCTCACTCCCTCTCTCTCTCTCTGTGTCTCTGAGTTTCTCTCTGTCTCTCTGTATCTCTCTCCTGTCTCTTTTCATCTCTTTCTCTCTCTCGGTCTCTCTTTCTCTCTCACTGTCTCTCTCTCTCTGTCCCTCCCTCTGTTCCCCGCTCTCTCTCTCTGTCTCTCTCACTATTTCTGACTCTCTCTCGCTCTCACTCTCCCTATCTCTCTCTATCCCTCTCTCTCTGTCTGTCTGTCTCTCTCCCCCTCTCTCTGACACTCTCTGCCTCTCTCTCTCTCTCTGTCACATTCACTCTCTCTGTCTCTCTCTCTCTCCCTCTCTGTCTTTCTTTCTCTCTCTGACTCTCTCTGTCTCTCTCTCTCTGACTCCATCTGTCTCTCTCTCTCTCTTCCTCTCTGTCTCTCTCTCAGTCTCTCTCTCCCTGTCTAAGTGTCTCTCCATCTCTGTCTCTCTCTGTCTGTATGTCTATCAATCCCTAAACTAATCCCACTGCCCTGCTCTCTCCCCATAGTCCTGTATCAATCCCCAAACTAATCCCACTGCCCAGCTCTCTCCCCATAGCCCTGTATCATTCCCCAAACTAATCCCACTGCCCCGCTCTCTCCCCAGTCCTGTATCAATCCCCAAACTAATCCCACTGCCCCGCTCTCTCCCCATAGTCCTGTATCAATCCCCAAACTAATCCCACTGCCCCGCTCTCTCCCCATAGTCCTGTATCAATCCCCAAACTAATCCCACTGCCCCGCTCTCTCCCCATAGTCTTGTATCAATCTCCAAACTAATCCCACTGCCCCACTCTCTCCCCATAGTCCTGTATCAATCTCCAAACTAATCGCACTGCCCCGCTCTCTCCCCATAGTCCTGTATCAATCCCCAAACTAATCCCACTGCCCCGCTCTCTCCCCATAGTCCTGTATCAATCTCCAAACTAATCCCACTGCCCCGCTCTCTACCCATAGTCCTGTATCAATCCCCAAACTAATCGCACTGCCCCGCTCTCTCCCCATAGTCCTGTATCAATCCCCAAACTAATCCCACTGCCCCGCTCTCTCCCCATAGTCCTGTATCAGTTCCCAAACTAATCCCACTGCCCCGCTCTCTCCCCATAGTCCTGTATCAATTCCCAAACTAATCCCACAGTCCCGCTCTCTCCCCATAGTCCTGTATCAATCCCCAAACTAATCCCACTGCCCCGCTCTCTCCCCATAGTCCTGTATCAATCCCCAAACTATTCCCATTGCCCCGCTCTCTCCCCACAGTCCTGTATCAGTCCCCAAACTAATCCCACTGCCCCGCTCTCTCCCCATAGTCCTGTATCAATCCCCAAACTAATCCCACTGCCCCGCTCTCTCCCATAGTCCTGTATCAATCCCCAAACTAATCCCACTGCCCCGCTCTCTCCCCATAGTCCTGTATCAATCCCCAAACTAATCCCACTGCCCCGCTCTCTCCCCATAGTCCTGTATCAATCCCCAAACTAATCCCACGGCCCCGCTCTCTCCCCATAGTCCTGTATCAATCTCCAAACTAATCCCACTGCCCCGCTCTCTCCCCATAGTCCTGTATCAATCCCCAAACTAATCCCACTGCCCCGCTCTCTCCCCATAGTCCTGTATCAATCTCCAAACTAATCCCACTGTCCCACTCTCTCCCCATAGTCCTGTATCAATCCCCAAACTAATCCCACTGCTCCGCTCTCTCCCCATAGTCCTGTATCAGTCGCAAACTAATCCCACTGCCCCGCTCTCTCCCCATAGTCCTGTATCAATCCCCAAACTAATCCCACTGCCCCACTCTCTCCCCATAGCCCTGTATCAATCTCCAAACGAGCTCTCTCTCTGTCTCTCTCTGTCTCTCTCTCTCTCTCTGTCTCTCTGTCTCACTCTATCGCTCTCTCTGTCTCTCTCTGTCTCTGTCTCCCTCCCTCTGTCTCTAGCTCTCTGTCTGTCTCTTTCTATCTCACTCTCTCTCTCTGTCTCACTCATTCTGTCTGTCTCTCTCTCTCTCTCTCTGTACCTGTCTCTCGCTCCCTCTCTCTCTCTCTGTCACTCTCTTGGTCTTTCTGTCTCTCCCTGTCTGTCTCTGTCTTTTCCCCTCTCGCTCTCTCTCTCTGTCTGTGCTTCTCTCTCTCTCTAACAATCTCTGTATCTCTCTGACTATCTCCATCTGTCTCTCTCTCTCACTGTCTCTCTGTCTCTCTCTCTCTCTCTCTGTCACCCTCTCTTTCTCTCTCTCTCACTCTCTCTCTCACTGTGTTTCTCTCTCTCTATCTCTATTTCTGTGTTTCTCTCTCTCTATCTCTATTTCTGTCTCTCCAGCTCTCTGTCTTTCTCTCTCTGTCTCTCATTCTCTGTCTCTCTCTCTCTCTCGCTCTCCCTCTCTCACTCTATCTCTCCCTGTCTTTAACTCTGTCTATCCCTCACTATCTATCTCTCTCTCTATCAATCTCTCTCTCTCTATCAATCCGTTTCTCTGTCATTCTCTCTCTCTCTCTCTGTCACCCTCTCTTTCTGTCTCTCTCTCTCTCTCTGTCTCTCGCTATCTCTGTATCTCTCCCTGACTTTATCTCTCTTTCCCTCTCTCTCTATCAATCTCTCTCTATCAATCTCTCTCTCTGTCAATATCTCTCTCTCTATCAATCCCTGTCTCTCTCTGACATTTTCTCTCTGTGTCTCTC
>NW_027252768.1:42500-55000 GCF_044704955.1 Pristiophorus japonicus
CACTGTCTCTCTCTCACTCTCTATCTCTCTTCATCTGCTTATCTCTGACTCTCTCTCTCTCCCTCTCTCTCTGCCTCTCTCTCTCTGTCTGTCTCTCTCTCTCTCACACTCTCTATCTCTCTCCATCTGCTTATCTCTGACTCTTTCTCTCTCTCTCTCTCTCTCTCTGTCTCTCTCTCTCTCTATCTCTATCTCTCTCTCGCTCTCTCTATGTCTCCCTCTCTCTCTGTGCCTCTCTCCCTCTCTATATCTCTCTCTCTCTATCTGTGTCTATCTCTATCTTTCTCCCTCTCTCGCTCTCTGTCTCTCTCGGTCTCTCTCTCTCACACTATCTCTCTCTCTCTCTACTCGCTCTCCCTCTCCTTCTCTCCATCTCTGTCTCTCCATCTCTGTCTCTCTCTCTCGCGCTCTCACGTTCTGTCTCTCTGTCTCAATCTGTCTCTCTCTCTCTCTGTCTTTCTCTCTCTTTGTCTCTCACTTTCTCTCTGTCTCTCTCTCTATCTGTCTCACTCTCTCACTCCCTGTCTCTCTCTATTTCTCACTCTCGCTCTGTCTCTCCCTCTCTCTCCCTCTCGATCTCCGTCTTTCTTTCTTTCTCTCTCTCTCTCTCTCTCTCTCTCTATCGCCCTATCTTTCTGTCTCTCTCTCTCTCTCACTCTCTCTCTGTTTCTCTCCTTCTCTCTCTCTATTTCTGTCTCTCTATCTCTCTGTCTTTCACTCTCTCTCTGTCTCTCACTCTGTCTCTCTCTCTCTCTCGCTCTCTGTCTCTCTCTTTCTCTGCCTGTCTCTCTGTCTCTCTGTTTTTCTCTCCATCTTTCCCTCTCTGTCCCTCTCTCCCTCTCGCTCTGTCACTCTCTCTCTCTGTATCTCTCCGTGTCTTAATCTCCATCTTTCCCTCTCACCTATCAATCTCTCTCTCTCTCTCTGTCTCTCTATCTGTCTTTCCCTCTCTCTATCTGTCGATCTCTCTCTATGTCTTTCTCTCTGTCTTTCTCTCTATCTCTCTCTCTCTGCCTGTCTCTCCGTCTCTCTCTCTCTCTTTCACTTTCTCCCTGTCTCTCTCTCTCTCTCTAGCTCTGTATTTTTCTCTGTCTATCTCTCTCTCGCTCTCTCATCTTCACTCTCTGAGTCTCTCTCTATCTCGCTTCATCTCTCCCTCTCGCTCTGTCTCTCTCTCTCTCTCTCTGTATCTCTCTGTCTGTCTGCATATCTCTGTCTCTGTCTCTCTCTCTCTCTCTCTGTCTCTATCTCTCTCTCTCTCTCTCTCTGTCTCTCTCTCTCTGTTTCGGTTTCTCTCTCCATCTTTCCCTCTCTCTCTGTCTCCCTCTCACTCTCGCTCTGTCTCTCTCTCTCTCTCTGTATCTTTCCATGTCTTTATCTCCGTCTTTCCCTCTCTCGCTATCAATCTCTCTATCTCTGTCTCTTTTTCTGTCTCTCTCTGTCTCTCTCTCTCTCTCTCTCTATCTCTGTCTCTCTCTCGCGCGCTCTCTGACTCTCCATCTCTATCTCTCTCTGTCTCTGACTCTCTCTCTCAGTCTTTCTCTCTGTCTTTCTTTCGCTCTCTCTGTCTCTCTCTTTCTCTCTCCCTGCCCCTCCCTGTTCCTCTCGCTCTCTCTCTCTCTTCCTCACTCTGTCCCTCTCCCAGGGCAGGTACAGGGGTTTAGATAGAGAATAAAGCTCCCTCTACACTGTCCCATCAAACACTCCCAGGGCAGGTACAGGGGGTTAGATACAGAGTAAAGCTCCCTCTACACTGTCCCATCAAACACTCCCAGGGCAGGTACAGGGGGTTAGATACAGAGTAAAGCTCCCTCTACACTGTCCATCAAACACTCCCAGGGCAGGTACACAGGGTTAGATACAGAGTAAAGCTCCCTCTACACTGTCCCATCAAACACTCCCAGGGCAGGTACAGGGGGTTAGATATAGAGTAAAGCTACGTCTACACTGTCCGATCAAACACTCCCAGGGCAGGTACAGGGGGTTAGATATAGAGTAAAGCTCCCTCTACACTGTCCCATCAAACACTCCCAGGGCAGGTACAGCACGGGGTTAGATACAGCGTAAAGCTCCCTCTACACTGTCCCCATTAAACACTCCCAGGGCAGGTACAGGGTGTTAGATACAGAGTAAAGCTCCCTCTACACTGTCCCATCAAACACTCCCAGGGCAGGTACAGGGTGTTAGATACAGAGTAAAGCTCCCTCTGCACTGTCCCATCAAACACTCCCAGGGCAGGTACAGGGTGTTAGATACAGAGTAAAGCTCCCTCTACACTGTCCCATCAAACACTCCCAGGGCAGGTACAGCACGGGGTTAGATACGGAGATAAGAACATATGAAATAGGACCAGGAGTAGGCCATATGGCCCCTCGAGCCTGCTCCACCATTTAATACGATCATGTCTGATCCGATCATGGACTCAGCTCCACTTCCCTGCCCGCTCCCTATAAACCCTTATCCCTTATCGGTTAAGGGACTGTCTATCTCTGTCTTAAATTTATTCAATGTCCCGGCTCCCACAGCTCTCTGAGGCAGCGAGTTCCACAGATTTACAACCCTCTGAGAGAAGAAATTCCTCCTCATCTCAGTTTTAAATGGGCGGCCCCTTATTCTAAGACCATGCCCCCTAGTTCTAGTCTCCCCCATCAGTGGGAACATCCTCTCTGTATCCACCTTGTCGACCCCCTCATTATCTTATCCGTTTCATTAGTTAGTTACCTGCGGTCTTATAGTTAATTACATTTGGAGAGAGCACCTCTCTGTTTGTCTCTCTGTCTCACTCCCTCTATCTCCCTCTCCCACTCTCCCTCTCTCCAACTCTATCTCTCCCATTGTGTCTCGCTGCCTCTCTCTCCTTCTGTCTCTGTCTCTCTCCCTCTCTCCCACTCTGTATCGCTTCATCGCTCTCTCTCTCGCTTTCTCTCTCTCTCTGTTTCTCTCCCTCTCTCTCTACCTCTCTCTCTCCCGCTCTCTCTCTATTGTTCTCTCCGTCTCTCTATCTCTCTCTGTCTCGCTCTCTCTCTCACACTGCATCCCTCCCTCTTTCTCCCTCCCTCTCTCTCTCTCTGTTCCTCCCTCTCTCTCTCAATCTATGTCTCGCTTTCGCACTCTCACACTATCTCTCTCTCTCGCTCTCTCAATGTCTCTCTATCTCTCTGCCTCTCAATCCCTGTCTCTCTCTCGCGCTCTCACGTTCTGTCTCTCTCTGTCTCTTTCTCTCTCTGTCTTTCTCTCTCTCCGTTTCTCACTTTCTCTCTTATCTGTCTTTCTCTCTATCTCTCTCGGTCTCATGATCTGTCTCTCTCTCTCTCTCTCTCTCTCTCTCGCTCTGTCTCTGTCTCTCTCTCCCTCTCTATCTCCATCTCTCTCTCTCTCCTCTCTCTCTCTCTCTGTCCCTCTCTATCTCCGTCTCTCTCTCTCTCTGTCTCTCTCTCTCTGTCTCTCCCTGTCTCCCTCAGTCTCTCGGACTCTGTAACAAGAGACTTGGTATAAAATGGTCACCACGCATCTCGTAAAATGGCTGCTCAATCTCACACAAACTAATCCCACTGCCCCGCTCTCTCCCCATAGTCCTGTATCAATCCCCAAACTAATCCCACTGCCCCGCTCTCTCCCCATAGTCCTGTATTAAACTCCAAACTAATCCCACTGCCCCGCTCTCTCCCCATAGCCCTGTATCAATCTCCAAACTAATCCCACTGCTCCGCTCTCTCCCCATAATCCTGTATCAATCCCCAAACTAATCCCACTGCCCCGCTCTCTCCCCATAGTCCTGTATCAATCCCCAAACTAATCCCACTGCCCCGCTCTCTCCCCATCGTCCTGTATCAATCCCCAAACTAATCCCACTGCCCCGCTCTCTCCCCACAGCCCTGTATCAATCCCCAAACTAATCCCACTGCCCCGCTCTCTCCCCATAGTCCTGTATCAATCCCAAAACTAATCCCACTGCCCCGCTCTCTCCCCATAGTCCTGTATCAATCCCCAAACTAATCCCACTGCCCCGCTCTCTCCCCATAGTCCTGTATCAATCTCCAAACTAATCCCACTGCCCCGCTCTCTCCCCATAGTCCTGTATCAATCCCCAAACTAATTCCACTGCCCCACTCTCTCCCCATAGTCCTGTATCAATCTCCAAACTAATCCCACTGCCCCGCTCTCTCCCCATAGTCCTGTATCAATCTCCAAACTAATCCCACTGCCCCGCTCTCTCCCCATAGCCCTGTATCAATCCCCAAACTAATCCCACTGCCCCGCTCTCTCCCCATAGTCCTGTATCAATCCCAAAACTAATCCCACTGCCCCGCTCTCCCCATAGTCCTGTATCAATCCCCAAACTAATCCCACTGCCCCGCTCTCTCCCCATAGTCCTGTATCAATCTCCAAACTAATCCCACTGCCCCGCTCTCTCCCCATAGTCCTGTATCAATCCCCAAACTAATTCCACTGCCCCGCTCTCTCCCCATAGTCCTGTATCAATCCCCAAACTAATCCCACTGCCCCGCTCTCTCCCCATAGTCCTGTATCAATCCCAAAACTAATCCCACTGCCCCGCTCTCTCCCCATAGTCCTGTATCAATCTCCAAACTAATCCCACTGCCCCGCTCTCTCCTCATAGTCCTGTATCAATCTCCAAACTAATCCCACTGTCCCGCTCTCTCCCCATAGTCCTGTATCAATCCCCAAACTAATCCCACTGTCCCGCTCTCTCCTCATCGTCCTGTATCAATCCCCAAACTAATCCCACTGCCCCGCTCTCTCCACATAGTCCTGTATCAATCTCCAAACTAATCCCACTGCCCCGCTCTTTCCCCATAGTCCTGTATCAATCCCCAAACTAATCCCACTGCCCCGCTCTCCCCATAGTCCTGTATCAATCCCCAAACTAATCCCACTGCCCCGCTCTCCCCATAGTCCTGTATCAATCCCCAAACTAATCCCACTGCCCCGCTCTCTCCCCATAGTCCTGTATCAATCTCCAAACTAATCCCACTGCCCCGCTCTCTCCCCATAGTCCTGTATCAATCTCCAAACTAATCCCACTGCCCCGCTCTCCCCATAGTCCTGTATCAATCCCCAAACTAATCCCACTGCCACGCTCTCTCCCCATAGTCCTGTATCAATCCCCAAACTAATCCCACTGCCACGCTCTCTCCCCATAGTCCTGTATCAATCCCCAAACTAATCCCACTGCCCCGCTCTCTCCCCATAGTCCTGTATCAATCCCCAAACTAATCCCACTGCCACGCTCTCTCCCCATAGTCCTGTATCAATCCCCAAACTAATCCCACTGCCACGCTCTCTCCCCATAGTCCTGTATCAATCCCCAAACTAATCCCACTGCCCCGCTCTCCCCATAGTCCTGTATCAATCCACAAAGTAATCCCACTGCCCCGCTCTCTCCCCATAGTCCTGTATCAATCCCCAAACTAATCCCACTGCCCCGCTCTCCCCATAGTCCTGTATCAATCCACAAAGTAATCCCACTGCCCCGCTCTCTCCCCATAGTCCTGTATCAATCCCCAAACTAATCCCACCACCCCGCTCTCTCCCCATAGTCCTGTATCAATCCCCAAACTAATCCCACTGCCCCACTCTCTCCCCATAGTCCGTTATCAATTCCCAAACTAATCCCACTGCCCCGCTCTCTCCCCATAGTCCTGTATCAATCCCCAAACTAATCCCACTGTCCCGCTCTCTCCCCATAGCTCTATATCAATTCCCAAACTAATCCCACTGCCCCGCTCTCTCCCCATAGTCCTGTATCAATCCCCAAACTAATCCCACTGCCCCGCTCTCTCCCCATAGTCCTGTATCACACCCCAAACTAATCCCACTGCCCCGCTCTCTCCCCATAGTCCTGTATCAATCTCCAAAACTAATCCCACTGCCCCGCTCTCTCCCCATAGTCCTGTATCAATCCCCAAACTAATCCCAATGCCCCGCTCTCTCCCCATAGTCCTGTATCAATCCCCAAACTAATCCCACTGCCCCGCTCTCTCGCCATAGTCCTGTATCAGTCCCCAAACTAATCCCACTGCCCCGCTCTCTCCCCATAGTCCTGTATCAATCTCCAAAACTAATCCCACTGCCCCGCTCTCTCCCCATAGTCCTGTATCAATCCCCAAACTAATCCCACTGTCCCGCTCTCTCCCCATAGTCCTGTATCAATCCCCAAACTAATCCCGCTGTCCCGCTCTCTCCCCATCGTCCTGTATCAATCTCCAAACTAATCCCACTGCCCCGCTCTCTCCCCATAGCCCTGTATCAATCCCCAAACTAATCCCACTGTCCCGCTCTCTCCCCATAGTCCTGTATCAATCCCCAAACTAATCCCGCTGTCCCACTCTCTCCCCATAGTCCTGGATCAATCCCCAAACTAATCCCACTGCCCCGCTCTCTCGCCATAGTCCTGTATCAATCCCCAGACTAATCCCACTGCCCCGCTCTCTCCCCATAGTCCTGTATCAATCCCCAGACTAATCCCACTGCCCCGCTCTCTCCTCATAGTCCTGTATCAATCCCCAAACTAATCCCACTGCCCCGCTCTCTCCCCATCGTCCTGTATCAATCCCCAAACTAATCCCACTGCCCCGCTCTCTCCCCATAGTCCTGTATCAATCCCCAAACTAATCCCACTGCCCCGCTCTCTCCCCATAGTCCTGTATCAATCTCCAAACTAATCCCACTGCCCCGCTCTCTCCCCATAGTCCTGTATCAATCCCCAAACTAATCCCACTGCCCCACTCTCTCCCCATAGTCCTGTATCAATCCCCAAACTAATCCCACTGCCCCGCTCTCTCCCCATAGTCCTGTATCAATCTCCAAACTAATCCCACTGCCCCGCTCTCTCCCCATAGTCCTGTATCAATCCCCAAACTAATCCCACTGTCCCGCTCTCTCCCCATAGTCCTGTATCAATCTCCAAACTAATCCCACTGCCCCGCTCTCTCCCCATAGTCCTGTATCAATCCCCAAACTAATCCCACTGCCCCGCTCTCTCCCCATAGTCCTGTATCAATCTCCAAACTAATCCCACTGCCCCGCTCTCTCCCCATAGTCCTGTATCAATCCCCAAACTAATCCCACTGCCCCGCTCTCTCCCCATAGTCCTGTATCAATCCCCAAACTAATCCCACTGCCCCGCTCTCTCCCCATAGTCCTGTATCAATCACCAAACTAATCCCACTGCCCCGCTCTCTCCCCATAGTCCTGTATCAATCCCCAAACTAATCCCACTGCCCCGCTCTCTCCCCATGGCCCTGTATCAATCCCCAAACTAATCCCACTGCCCCGCTCTCTCCCCATAGTCCTGTATCAATCCCCAAACTAATCCCACTGCCCCGCTCTCTCCCCATAGTCCTGTATCAATCCCCAAACTAATCCCACTGCCCCGCTCTCTCCCCATAGTCCTGTATCAATCTCCAAACTAATCCCACTGCCCCGCTCTCTCCCCATAGTCCTGTATCAATCCCCAAACTAATCCCACTGTCCCGCTCTCTCCCCATAGTCCTGTATCAATCTCCAAACTAATCCCACTGCCCCGCTCTCTCCCCATAGTCCTGTATCAATCCCCAAACTAATCCCACTGCCCCGCTCTCTCCCCATAGTCCTGTATCAATCTCCAAACTAATCCCACTGCCCCGCTCTCTCCCCATAGTCCTGTATCAATCCCCAAACTAATCCCACTGCCCCGCTCTCTCCCCATAGTCCTGTATCAATCCCCAAACTAATCCCACTGCCCCGCTCTCTCCCCATAGTCCTGTATCAATCACCAAACTAATCCCACTGCCCCGCTCTCTCCCCATAGTCCTGTATCAATCCCCAAACTAATCCCACTACCCCGCTCTCTCCCCATGGCCCTATATCAATCCCCAAACTAATCCCACTGCCCCGCTCTCTCCCCATAGTCCTGTATCAATCCCCAAACTAATCCCACTGCCCCGCTCTCTCCCCATAGCCCTGTATCAATCCCCAAACTAATCCCATTGCCCCGCTCTCTGCCCATAGCCCTGTTTCAATCCCCAAACTAATCCCACTGCCCCGCTCTCTCCCCATAGTCCTGTATCAATCTCCAAACTAATCCCACTGCCCCGCTCTCTCCCCATAGTCCTGTATCAATCCCCAAACTAATCCCACTGCCCCGCTCTCTCCCCATAGTCCTGTATCAATCCCAGAATCGATACAGAAAGTGAGACAGACAGAGAGAGAGAGAGAGACACACACACACATTCTCTCTCTCCCTCTCACTCTATCTCACTGTCTCTCTCTCTGTCTCTCTCACTCTCCCTCTCTCTGTTCTTATCTTTCACTCTGTCCCTCTCTCTGTCTCGCCCTATTTCTGTCTCACTCTCTCTCTCTCTCTGTCTCTCTCTCTCACTCTGTATCTCTCTTTCTCGCTCTTTCTCTCTCTCTCACTCTGTATCTCTCTTTCTCGCTCTTTCTCTCTCTCTGTCCCTCTCGCACTCTCTCTCTCTCTTTCCCTCTCTCTGTCCTTCTCCCTATCTCCCTCTCTCTCTCTGTGCCTCTCTCTCTCTGTCCTACAATCTCTATCACTCTGTCTCTGTCTCTCTCTCTCTCTCTTTCCCTGTGTTTCTCTCTTTCTTTCTGTCTCTCTCCCTCTTTCTCCCTATCCCTCTCTCTCTCTATCCCCCTCTCTCTCTATCCCTCTCTTTCTCTCTCTGTCTCTCTCTCTTGCATTTTTCCATCACTCTCTCTCTCTGTCCCTCTCTCTGTCTCCCTCTCTCTATATATATATAACTCACTGTCTCTATCTCTCTCTCTCTATCTCTCTCACTCTCTCATTTTCTCACTCTCTGTCTATCTCTCTCTGTCTCTAACTCTCTGTCTCTCTGTCTCTCTCTCTCTCTTTCTCCATTTCTTGCTCTCTCTCTCTGTCTCTCTGTCTCTCTCACTCACTCATTTTCTCTCTCTCTGTCTGTCTCTCTCTGTCTGTATCTCTCTGTCTCTCTCTCTCTCTCTCTATCTGTTTCTCGCTCTCTCTCGCTCTGTCTCTCTCTGTCTGTCTCTCTCTCTCTCTCTCTGTGTCTCTGAGTTTCTCTCTCTGTCTCTCCCCTGTCTCTTTCCATCTTTCTCTCGCTCTGTCTCTCTGTCTCTCTCTCTATCTCTCTCTCTCACTCTCTCTCTCTATCTATCTGTCTCTCTTTCTGTCGTCTCTCTCTCTCTGTCCCTCTCTCCCTATCTCTCTCTATCCCCCTTTCTCTCTGTCTGTTTCACTCTCCCTCTCTCTGACACTCTCTGTCTCTCTCTGTCTCTCAGTCACACTCACTCTCTCTGTCTCTCTCTCTGCCTCGTTCTCTCGCTCTGTCTCTCTCTCTCTCGCTCTGTCTTTCTCCTTCTCTCTCTGTCTCTCTCTCTCGCTCTGTCTCTCTCCTTCTCTCTCTCTCTGTCTCACTCCCTCTCTGTCTCTCTCTTCCTATCTCTCTCTATCCCTCTCTCCCACTCTCCTGTCTCTTTCCATCTCTGTCTTTCTATCTGTCTGTCTCTCTCTCTTTCTCTGTCTCTGTCACTCTCTCTCTCTCCCTCTCTCTCTCCCTCTCTCTGTGTTTCTCTCTCTGTCTCTCTCCCTCTCTCTCTCCTGTCTCTTTCCATCTCTCTCTCATTCTATCTCCCTCTCTCTTTCTCTCTCTCTGTCTCTTTCCCTCTCTCTCTCCTGTCTCTTTCCATCTCTCTCTCATTCTATCTCCCTCTCTCTTTCTCTCTCTCTGTCTCTCTCTCTCTGACAGCCTCGCTCTGTCTCTCTCTCTCTCTATCTGTTTCTATCTCTCTGTCTCTCGCTCTCTTTCTCTCTCTCTCTATCTGTCTCTCTATCTGTCTCTCTCTCTCTGTTTCTCCCTCTCTCTCTCTCTGTCTCTCTCTCCCTCTCTCTGTGTTTCTCCCTCTCTTTCTCTGTCTCTCCCCCTCTCTCAACATCCGTCTCTCTTCCTATCCCTCTCTCTCTCTATCACTCTCGCTCTCTGTCTCCCTCTCTCTCTCTCCTGTTTCTTTCCATCTCTTGCTCTCTCTTTTTTTCTCTCTGTCCCCCCCACGCTCTCCCTCTCTCTATCTCTCTCTCTGACACTCTATCTCTCTCTGTCTTTTTCTCCGTCCCTCTCTCTCTCTGTCTCTCTCTCTCTCTGTCTCATTCACTCCCTATCTCTCTCTCTCTGTCTCTCTGTCTCTCTCTCTCACTGTCTCTCTCTCTATCCCTCTCTCTCTATCCCTCTCTCTCACTCCCTCTCTCTCTCTCTGTCTCTCTCTCTCTCTGTGTCTCCGAGTTTCTCTCTGTCTCTCTGTATCTCTCTCCTGTCTCTTTTCATCTCTTTCTCTCTCTCGGTCTCTCTTTCTCTCTCACTGTCTCTCTCTCTCTCTGTCCCTCCCTCTGTTCCCCGCTCTCTCTCTCTGTCTCTCTCACTATTTCTGTCTCTCTCTCTCTCTCTCACTCTTCCTATCTCTCTCTATCCCTCTCTCTCTGTCTGTCTGTCTCTCTCCCCCTCTCTCTGACACTCTCTGCCTCTCTCTCTCTCTCTGTCACACTCACTCTCTCTGTCTCTCTCTCTCTCTCCCTCTCTGTCTTTCTTTCTCTCTCTGACTCTCTCTGTCTCTCTCTCTCTCTCTCCCTTTCTGTCTCTCACTCTCTGTGTGTGTCTCGCTCTCTCTCTCTGACCCTCTCTGTCTCTCTGTCTCTCTCTCTCTGACTCTATCTGTCTCTCTCTCTCTCTTCCTCTCTGTCTCTCTCTCAGTCTCTCTCTCCCTGTCTAAGTGTCTCTCCCTCTCTGTCTCTCTCTGTCTGTATGTCTATCAATCCCTAAACTAATCCCACTGCCCTGCTCTCTCCCCATAGCCCTGCATCAATCCCTAAACTAATCCCAATGCCCCGCTCTCTCCCCATAGCCCTGTATCATTCCCCAAAATAATCCCACTGCCCCACTCTCTCCCCATAGTCCTGTATCAATCCCCAAACTAATCCCACTGCCCCGCTCTCTCCCCATAGCCCTGTATCAATCCCCAAACTAATCCCACTGCCCCGCTCTCTCCCCATAGTCCTGTATCAATCCCCAAACTAATCCCACTGCCCCGCTCTCTCCCCATAGTCCTGTATCAATCCCCAAACTAATCCCACTGCCCCGCTCTCTCCCCATAGCCCTGTATCAATCCCCAAACTAATCCCACTGCCCCGCTCTCTCCCCATAGTCCTGTATCAATCCCCAAACTAATCCCACTGCCCCGCTCTCTCCCCATAGTCCTGTATCAATCCCCAAACTAATCCCACTGCCCCGCTCTCTCCCCATAGTCCTGTATCAATCCCCAAACTAATCCCACTGCCCCGCTCTCTCCCCATAGCCCTGTATCAATCTCCAAACGAGCTCTCTCTCTGTCTCTCTCTGTCTCTCTCTCTCTCTCTGTCTCTCTGTCTCACTCTATCACTCTCTCTGTCTCTCTCTGTCTCTGTCTCCCTCCCTCTGTCTCTAGCTCTCTGTCTGTCTCTTTCTATCTCACTCTCTCTCTCTGTCTCACTCGTTCTGTCTGTCTCTCTCACTCTCTCTCTGTACCTGTCTCTCGCTCCCTCTCTCTCTCTCTGTCACTCTCTTGGTCTTTCTGTTTCTCCCTGTCTGTCTCTGTCTTTTCCCCTATCTCTCTCTCTCTCTGTCTGTGCTTCTCTCTCTCTCTAACAATCTCTGTCTCTCTCTGACTGTCTCCTTCTGTCTCTCTCTCTCACTGTCTCTCTGTCTCTCTCTCTCTCTCTCTGTCACCCTCTCTTTCTCTCTCTCTCATTGTCTCTCTCACTGTGTTTCTCTCTCTCTATCTCTATTTCTGTGTTTCTCTCTCTCTATCTCTATTTCTGTCTCTCCAGCTCTCTGTCTTTCTCTCTCTGTCTCTCATTCTCTGTCTCTCTCTCTCTCTCGCTCTCCCTCTCTCACTCTATCTCTCCCTGTCTTTAACTTTGTCTATCCCTCACTATCTATCTCTCTCTCTATCAATCTCTCTCTCTCTATCAATCCCTGTTTCTCTGTCATTCTCTCTCTCTCTCTCTGTCACCCTCTCTTTCTGTCTCTCTCTCTCTCTCTGTCTCTCGCTATCTCTGTATCTCTCCCTGACTTTATCTCTCTTTCCCTCTCTCTCTATCAATCTCTCTCTATCAATCTCTCTCTCTGTCAATATCTCTCTCTCTATCAATCCCTGTCTCTCTCTGATATTTTCTCTCTGTGTCTCTCTCTATCTGTCTCTCTCTTTGTCTCTCTCTATCTGTCTCTCTCTCTCTCCATCACCCTCTCTTTCTGTCTCTCTCTCTCTGTTTCTCCCTCTCTCTCTCTATTCCTGTCTCTCTTGCGTTCTCTCTCTGTCGATCCTATCTCTCCTGTCTTTAACTTGTCCTTCACTCTCTCTCTATCAATCTCTCGCTGTGTCTCTGTCTCTCTCACTCTGTATCTCTCTCTCTTACGCTGTCTGTCTCTCTCTCTCTGTCTCTCTCACTCTGTATCTCTCTCTCTCTTACG
>NW_027252768.1:62500-77500 GCF_044704955.1 Pristiophorus japonicus
CTCCTCTCTCGCTCTCTGTCTCTCTCTCTCCCTCTCTCTCTCGCTCTCTATCTTTCTATCTGTGTCCCTCCCTCTGTTCCCATCTATCTCTCTCTCTCTATCTCTCTCACCAACTGTCTCTTTCTCTCTCTCACTCTGTATCGCTCTCTCTCTCTCTCTCTCTCTGTCTCTCTCTCCCTATCTCTATCCCTCTCTCTCTCTCTCTCTGTCTCTCTCTCTGTCTGTCTCTCTCTCTTTCTCTCTCTCTGTCACTCTCTCTCTCTCTCTCTCTCGGTCTCTCTTTCTATTCCTCTCTCTCACTCTCTGTATCCCTTTCTCTCTCTATTCCTCTCCCTCTCTCTGTCCCTCTCTCTGTGTTTCTCTCTCTGTCTCTATCTGTCTCCCTCTCTCTCTCCTGTCTCTTTCCATCTCTCTCTCGCTCTATCTCCCTCTCTCTCTCTTTCTCTCTCTCTGTCTCTCTCTCTCTATCCGTTTCTATCTCTCTGTCTCTCGCTCTCTTGCTATCTGTGTCTCTCTATCTGTCTATCTCTCTCTCTCTGTGTTTCTCCCTCTCTCTCTCTCTCTGCCTCCCTCTCTCTCTCTGCCTCTCTCCCTCTCTCTCTGTGTTTCTCCCTCTCTCTCTCTCTCTGTCTCTCCCCCTCTCTCTCCATCCGTCTCTCTTCCTATCCCTCTCTCTCCCTGTCACTCTCCCTCTCTGTCTCTCTCTTTCTCTCTCTGTCTCTCTCTCTCTCTATCTCTCTCACCAACTCTCTCTGTCTCTCTCTCTCCCTCTTTCTCTCTCTCTCTCTCCCTCTATCTCTCTCTCTCTCCCTCTTTCTCTCTCTCTCTCCCTCTTTCTCTCTCTCTCTCTCTCTCTCTGTCTCTCTCTCTCTCTCTCTGTTGGGTTGGTGAGGCCTCTTCCAGTCGAAGAGCCAACACAAAGTGTGGGAAGTGCTGCAATACCCCGCCAGGCCCGATAGGGGGAGCTGTACAGCGCCTCCAGCGGCTCAGCCAATGGCAGCAGCCCCTCTGCCTGATGGACAGCCCACTCAGCCAATAGTGAGCGCTCCCACGTGGGGCAGCAACCCGCCCACTGGCCGGGGTTGATGGACAGCTGGACTGACCAATCGCCACTGCCGCCCGCCCACCTACTTCCGGCCCCGACCCAGCGTCATCGCGTCATTCCGCTCCGGCTCCCCCGGCTTCCGCGACAACCTGGAAGCGCCCTTAAAGCGAGGCCGCCCCAACACTGCACATTATGGTTGTGCACCGATAATTGTGAACAGGCCCAATTAAAGCGGGGACCGGATGAGTGCAAAGTCAGTGGGTGCGACAGGAGAGGAAAGGGGGCAAAGAAATGCAGTGGCAGCATCAGAGAAGGTAGGAAGGGGATCAATAGATCACAGAAAGCTTTCAATCACAGAATGAGAGTTTGGGATTGATACTGGGCTATGGGAAGGGAGCGGGGCAGTGAGAGAGAGAGAGATTTCTAAATATATATAAATCTCTGTCTCACCGTCTGTCCCTCCAGCACGGGATAGATACAGAGTAAAGCTCCCTCTGCACTGTCCCATCAAACACTCCCAGGGCAGGTACAGGGGGTTAGATACAGAGTAAAGCTCCCTCTGCACTGTCCCATCAAACACTCCCAGGGCAGGTACAGGGGGTTAGATACAGAGTAAAGCTCCCTCTGCACTGTCCCATCAAACACTCCCAGGGCAGGTACAGCACAGGGTTAGATACAGAGTAAAGCTCCCTCTACACTGTCCCATCAAACACTCCCAGGGCAGGTACAGGGGGTTAGATACAGAGTAAAGCTTTCTACACTGTCCCATCAAACACTCCCAGGGCAGGTACAGGGGGTTAGATACAGAGTAAAGCTCCCTCTACACTGTCCCATCAAACACTCCCAGGGCAGGTACAGGGGGTTAGATACAGAGATAATCTCCCTCTACACTGTCCATCAAACACTCCCAGGGCAGGTACAGGGGGTTAGATACAGAGTAAAGCTCCCTCTATACTGTCCCATCAAACACTCCCAGGGCAGGTACAGGGGGTTAGATACAGAGTAAAGCTCCCTCTACACTGTCCCATCAAACACTCCCAGGGCAGGTACAGGGGGTTAGATACAGAGTAAAGCTCCCTCTACACTGTCCCATCAAACACTCCCAGGGCAGGTACAGGGGGTTAGATACAGAGTAAAGCTCCCTCTACACTGTCCATCAAACACTCCCAGGGCAGGTACAGGGGGTTAGATACAGAGTAAAGCTCCCTCTATACTGTCCCATCAAACACTCCCAGGGCAGGTACAGGGGGTTAGATACAGAGTAAAGCTCCCTCTATACTGTCCCATCAAACACTCCCAGGGCAGGTACAGGGGGTTAGATACAGAGTAAAGCTCCCTCTACACTGTCCCATCAAACACTCCCAGGGCAGGTACAGGGGGTTAGATACAGAGTAAAGCTCCCTCCATACTGTCCCATCAAACATTCCCAGGGCAGGTACAGGGGGTTAGATACAGGGTAAAGCTCCCTCTACACTGTCCCATCAAACACTCCCAGGGCAGGTACAGGGGGTTAGATACAGAGTAAAGCTCCCTCCATACTGTCCCATCAAACATTCCCAGGGCAGGTACAGGGGGTTAGATACAGAGTAAAGCTCCCTCTACACTGTCCATCAAACACTCCCAGGGCAGGTACAAGGGGTTAGATACAGAGATAATCTCCCTCTACACTGTCCATCAAACACACCCAGGGCAGGTACAGAAGGTTAGATACGGAGTAAAGCTCCCTCTACACTGTCCCATCAAACACTCCCAGGGCAGGTACAGGGGGTTAGATACAGAGATAATCTCCCTCTACACTGTCCCATCAAACACTCCCAGGACAGGTACAGGGGGTTAGATACAGAGTAAAGCTCCCTCTACACTGTCCCATCAAACACTCCCAGGGCAGGTACAGGGGGTTAGATACAGAGTAAAGCTCCCTCTACACTGTCCCATCAAACACTCCCAGGGCAGGTACAGGGGGTTAGATACAGAGTAAAGCTCTCTCTACACTGTCTCATCAAACTCTCCCAGGGCAGGTACAGCACGGGGTTAGATACAGAGTAAAGCTCCCTCTACACTGTCCCATCAAACACTCCCAGGTCAGGTACAGGGGGTTAGATACAGAGTAAAGCTCCCTCTACACTGTCCATCAAACACTCCCAGGGCAGGTACAGGGGGTTAGATACAGAGTAAAGCTCCCTCTACACTGTCCCACCAAACACTCCCAGGGCAGGTACAGGGGGTTAGATACAGAGTAAAGCTCCCTCTACACTGTCCCATCAAACACTCCCAGGGCAGGTACAGGGGGTTATATACAGAGTAAAGCTCCCTCTACACTGTCCCATCAAACACTCCCAGGGCAGGTACAGGGGGTTAGATACAGAGTAAAGCTTCCTCTACACTGTCCCATCAAACACTCCCAGGGCAGGTACAGGGTGTTCGATACAGAGTAAAGCTCCCTCCACACTGTCCCATCAAACACTCCCAGGGCAGGTACAGGGGGTTAGATACAGAGTAAAGCTCCCTCTACACTGTCCCATCAAACACTCCCAGGGCATGTACAGGGTGTTAGATACAGAGTAAAGCTCCCTCTACACTGTCCCATCAAACACTCCCAGGGCAGGTACAGCACAGGGTTAGATACAGAGTAAAGCTCCCTCTACACTGTCCCATCAAACACTCCCAGGGCAGGTACAGGGGGTTAGATACAGAGTAAAGCTCCCTCTACACTGTCCCATCAAACCCTCCCAGGGCAGGTACAGGGGGTTAGATACAGAGTAAAGCTCCCTCTACACTGTCCCATCAAACACTCCCAGGGCTGGTACAGGGGGTTAGATACAGAGTAAAGCTCCCTCTACACTGTCCCATCAAACACTCCCAGGGCTGGTACAGGGGGTTAGATACAGAGTAAAGCTCCCTCTACACTGTCCCATCAAACACTCCCAGGGCTGGTACAGGGGGTTAGATACAGAGTAAAGCTCCCTCGACACTGTCCCATCAAACACTCCCAGGGCAGGTACAGGGGGTTAGATACAGAGTAAAGCTCCCTCTACACTGTCCCATCAAACACTCCCAGGGCAGGTACAGGGGGTTAGATACGGAGATAAGAAATGGGACCAGGAGTAGGCCATATGGCCCCTCGAGCCTGCTCCACCATTTAATACGATCATGTCTGATCCGATCATGGACTCAGCTCCACTTCCCTGCCCGCTCCCTATAAACCCTTATCCCTTATCGGTTAAGGAACTGTCTATCTCTGTCTTAAATTTATTCAATGTCCCGGCTTCCACAGCTCTCTGAGGCAGCGAGTTCCACAGATTTACAACCCTCTGAGAGAAGAAATTCCTCCTCATCTCAGTTTTAAATGGGCGGCCCCTTATTCTAAGACCATGCCCCCTAGTTCTAGTCTCCCCCATCAGTGGGAACATCCTCTCTGTATCCACCTTGTCGACCCCCTCATTATCTTATCCGTTTCATTAGTTAGTTACCTGCGGTCTTATAGTTAATTACATTTGGAGAGAGCACCTCTCTGTTTGTCTCTCTGTCTCACTCCCTCTATCTCCCTCTCCCACTCTCCCTCTCTCCAACTCTATCTCTCCCATTCTGTCTCGCTACCTCTCTCTCCCTCTGTCTCTGTCTCTCTCCCTCTCTCCCACTCTGTATCGCTTCATCGCTCTCTCTCTCGCTTTCTCTCGCTCTCTGTTTCTCTCCCTCTCTCTCTACCTCTCTCTCTCCCGCTCTCTCTCTATTGTTCTCTCCGTCTCTCTATCTCTCTCCGTCTCTCTCTGTCTCGCTCTCTCTCTCACACTGTATCCCTCCCTCTTTCTCCCTCCCTCTTTCTCTCTCTCTGTTCCTCCCCCTCTCTCTCAATCTCTGTCTCGCTTTCGCAATCTCTCACACTATCTGCATCTCTCGCTCTCTCTCTGTCTCTCTATCTCTCTGCCTCTCAATCCCTGTCTCTCTCTCGCGCTCTCACGTTCTGTCTCTCTCTCTGTCTCTCTCTGTCTCTTTCTCTCTCTGTCTTTCTCTCTCTCTGTTTCTCACTTTCTCTCTTATCTGTCTTTCTCTCTATCTCTCTCGGTCTCATGACCTGTCTCTCTCTCTCTCTCTCTCTCGCTCTGTCTCTGTCTCTCTCTCCCTCTCTATCTCCATCTCTCTCTCTCTCTCCTCTCTCTCTCTCTCTGTCTCTCTCTCTCTCTCCCTCTCTATCTCCGTCTCTCTCTCTCTGTCTCTCTCTCTCTGTCTCTCCCTGTCTCCCTCAGTCTCTCGGACTCTGTAACAAGAGACTTGGTATAAAATGGTCACCACGCATCTCGTAAAATGGCTGCTCAATCTCACACAAACTAATCCCACTGTCCCGCTCTCTCCCCATAGCCCTGTATCAATCTCCAAACTAATCCCACTGCCCCGCTCTCTCCCCATAGTCCTGTATCAATCCCCAAACTAATCCCACTGCCCCGCTCTCTCCCCATAGTCCTGTATCAATCTCCAAACTAATCCCACTGCCCCGCTCTCTCCCCATAGTCCTGCATCAATCCCCAAACTAATCTCACTGCCCCGCTCTCTCCCCATAGTCCTGTATCAATCCCCAAACTAATCCCACTGCCCCGCTCTCTCCCCATAGTCCTGTATCAATCCCTAAACTAATCCCACTGCCCCGCTCTCTCCCCACAGCCCTGTATCAATCCCCAAACTAATCCCACTGCCCCACTCTCTCCCCATAGTCCTGCATCAATCCCCAAACTAATCCCACTGCCCCGCTCTCTCCCCATAGTCCTGTATCAATCCCTAAACTAATCCCACTGCCCCGCTCTCTCCCCATAGTCCTGTATCAATCCCCAAACTAATCCCACTGCCCCGCTCTCTCCCCATAGTCCTGTATCAATCCCCAAACTAAACCCACTGCCCCACTCTCTCTCCATAGTCCTGTATCAATCCCCAAACTAAACCCACTGCCCCACTCTCTCCCCATAGTCCTGTATCAATCCCCAAACTAATCCCACTGCCCCACTCTCTCCCCATAGTCCTGTATCAATCCCCAAACTAATCCCACTGCCCCGCTCTCTCCCCATAGCCCTGTACAAATCCCCAAACTAATCCCACTGCCCCGCTCTCTCCCCATAGTCCTGTATCAATCCCCAAACTAATCCCACTGCCCCGCTCTCTCCCCATAGTCCTGTATCAATCCCCAAACTAATCCCACTGCCCCGCTCTCTCCCCATAGTCCTGTATCAATCCCCAAACTAATCCCACTGCCCCGCTCTCTCCCCATAGTCCTGTATCAATACCCAAACTAATCCCACTGCCCCGCTCTCTCCCCATAGTCCTGTATCAATCTCCAAACTAATCCCACTGCCCCGCTCTCTCCCCATAGTCCTGTATCAATCCCCAAACTAATCCCACTGCCCCGCTCTCTCCCCATAGTCCTGTATCAATCCCCAAACTAATCCCACTGCCCCGCTCTCTCCCCATAGTCCTGTATCAATCTCCAAACTAATCCCACTGCCCCGCTCTCTCCCCATAGTCCTGTATCAATCCCCAAACTAATCCCACTGCCCCGCTCTCTCCCCATAGTCCTGTATCAATCTCCAAACTAATCCCACTGCCCCGTTCTCTCCCCATAGCACTGTGTCAATCCCCAAACTAATCCCACTGCCCCGTTCTCTCCCCATAGCACTGTATCAATCCCCAAACTAATCCCACTGCCCCGTTCTCTCCCCATAGCACTGTATCAATACCCAAACTAGTCCCATTGCCCCGCTCTCTCCCCATAGTCCTGTATCAATCTCCAAACTATTCCCACTGCCCCGCTCTCTCCCCATAGTCCTGTATCAATCCCCAAACTAATCCCACTGCCCCGCTCTCTCCCCATAGTCCTGTATCAATCTCCAAACTAATCCCACTGCCCCGCTCTCTCCCCATAGTCCTGTATCAATCCCCAAACTAATCCCACTGCCCCTCTCTCCCCATAGTCCTGTATCAATCCCCAAACTAATCCCACTGCCCCGCTCTCTCCCCATAGTCCTGTATCAATCTCCAAACTAATCCCACTGCCCCGCTCTCTCCCCATAGCCCTGTATCAATCCCCAAACTAATCCCACTGCCCCGCTCTCTCCCCATAGCCCTGTATCAATCCCCAAACTAATCCCACTGCCTCGCTCTCTCCCCATAGTCCTGTATCAATCCCCAAACTAATCCCACTGCCCCGCTCTCTCCCCATAGTCCTGTATCAATCCCCAAACTAATCCCACTGCCCCGCTCTCTCCCCATAGTCCTGTATCAATCCCCAAACTAATCCCACTGCCCCGCTCTCTCCCCATAGTCCTGTATCAATCCCCAAACTAATCCCACTGCCCCGCTCTCTCCCCATAATCCTGTATCAATCTCCAAACTAATCCCACTGCCCCGCTCTCTCCCCATAGTCCTGTATCAATCCCCAAACTAATCCCACTGCCCCGCTCTCTCCCCATAGTCCTGTATCAATCCCCAAACTAATCCCACTGTCCCACTCTCTCTCCATAGTCCTGTATCAATCCCCAAACTAATCCCACTGCCCCGCTCTCTCCCCATAGTCCTGTATCAATCCCCAAACTAATCCCACTGTCCCACTCTCTCTCCATAGTCCTGTATCAATCCCCAAACTAATCCCACTGCCCCGCTCTCTCCCCATAGTCCTGTATCAATCCCCAAACTAATCCCACTGCCCCGCTCTCTCCCCATAATCCTGTATCAATCTCCAAACTAATCCCACTGCCCCGCTCTCTCCCCATAGTCCTGTATCAATCCCCAAACTAATCCCACTGCCCCGCTCTCTCCCCATAGTCCTGTATCAATCCCAAACTAATCCCACTGCCCCGCTCTCTCTCCATAGTCCTGTATCAATCCCCAAACTAATCCCACTGCCCCGCTCTCTCTCCATAGTCCTGTATCAATCCCCAAACTAATCCCACTGCCCCGCTCTCTCTCCATAGTCCTGTATCAATCTCTAAACTAATCCCACTGCCCCGCTCTCTCCCCATAGTCCTGTATCAATCCCCAAACTAATCCCACTGCCCCGCTCTCTCCCCATAGTCCTGTATCAATCCCCAAACTAATCCCACTGCCCCGCTCTCTCCCCATAGTCCTGTATCAATCCCCAAACTAATCCCACTGCCCCGCTCTCTCCCCATAGTCCTGTATCAATCCCAGAATCTATACAGAAAGAGAGACAGAGAGAGAGAGAGAGACACACACATACACAGTCTCTATCTCTCTCCCTCTCGCTCTCTCTCACTGTCTCTCTCTCTGTGTCTCTCTCACTCTCTCTCTCTCTGTTCCTCTCTTTCACTCTGTCCCTCTCTCTGTCTCGCCCTCTTTCTGTCGCTCTCTCTCTCTCACTGTCTCTCTCTCACTCTGTATCTCTCTCTCTCTCTTTTTCTCTCTCTCTTTCCCTCTCTCTGTCCATCTCCCTATCTCCCTCTCTCTCTCTTGCTCTCTCTGTCTGTGCCTCTCTCTCTCTCTGTCCTACTCTCTCTATCTCTCTCTCTCTCTCTCTCTCTTTCCCTGTGTTTCTCTCTCTTTGTCTGTCTCTCTCCCTCTTTTTCCCTATCCCTCTCTCTCCATCCCCCTCTCTCTCTATCCCTCTCTGTCTCTTTCTGCCTCTCTCGTCTGCATTTTTCCATCTCTCTCTGTTCCTCTCTCTGTCTCCCTCTCTCTCTTTAGATATATAACTCTCTCTCTCTGTCTATCTCACTCTCTCATTTTCTCTCTCTCTGTCTGTCTCTCTCTGTCTCTCTCTCTAGGTCTCTCTCACTCTCTCTCTCACTGTCTCTCTCTCTCTCTCTCGCTCTGTCTCTCTCTCTCTCTCTCTCTCTCTCTCTCTGTCTCTCTCTCCCTATCTCTCTCTATCCCTCTCTCCCACACTCCTGTCCCTTTCCATCTCTCTCTTTCTCTCTGTCACTCTGTCTGTCTCTCTCTCTCTCTCTTTCTCTGCCACTCTCTCTCTCTCTCTCTCTCTCTGTCTCTCTCTGTCTCTCTCCCACTCTCTCTCTCTCTCTCTGTCTCTCTCTGTCTCTCTCCCACTCTCTCTCCTGTTTCTTTCCATCTCTCTCTCGCTCTATCTCCTCTCTTTCTCTCTCTCTGTCTCTCTCTATCTGATTGCCTTGCTTTGTCTCTCTCTCTCTCTATCTGTTTCTATCTCTCTCTCTCTATCTATCTCTCTATCTGTCTCTCTCTCTCTCTGTGTTTCTCCCTCTCTCTCTCTCTGTCTCTCTCCCTCTGTGTTTCTCCCTCTCTTTCTCTGACTCTCCCCCTCTCTCTCCATCCGTCTCTCTTCCTATCCCACTCTCTCTCTATCACTCTCCCTCTCTGTCTCTCCCTCTCTCTTTCTGTGTCTCTGAGTGTCTGTCTCTCCCTCTCCTGTTTCTTTTCATCTCTTGCTATCTCTCTCTTTCTCTCTGTCCCCTCCACTGTCTCTCTGTGTCTCTCTCTCTCTCTGTCTCTCTCTCTCTGTCTCTCTCTCTCTGTCTGTCTCTCTCTCTCCATCACTCTCTCTTATCCCTCTCTCTCTCTCCCTCCCTCTCTCTCTCTCTCTCTCTGTGTCTCATTCACTCTCTATCTCTCTCGCTGTATCTCTCCCTCAGTCTCTCTCTCTCTGTCTTTCTCTCAGTCTCCCTCTCTATCCCTCTCTCTATCCCTCTCTCTCACTCCCTCCCGCTCTCTCTCTGTCTCTCTCTCTCTTTTTGTGTCTCTGAGTTTCTCTCTGTCTCTCTGTGTCTCTCTCCTGTCTCTTTTCATCTCTTTCTCTCTCTCTGTCTCTCTTTCTCTCTCTCTGTCTCTCTCTCTCTCTCTGTCTCTCTCTCTCTCTGTCCCTTCCTCTGTTCTCCTCTCTCTCTCTCTCTGTCTCTCTCTCACTATTTCTGTCTCTCTCTCTCTCTCTCTCTCTCCCTATCTCTCTCTATCCCTCTCTCTCTCTGTCTGTCTCTCTCTCCCTCTCTCTGACACTCTCTGCCTCTCTCTCTCTGTCTGTCACACTCACTCTCTCTGTCTCTCTCTCTCTCTCTCTCTCTCTCATTCACTCACTCTGTCTTCCTCTGTCTGTCTCTCTCTGTCTCTCTCTCTCTCTCTCTGTCTCACTCTCTCTCTCTGACTCTCTCTGTCTCTGTCTCTCTCTCTCTGACTCTCTCTATCTCTCTCTCTCGCTCCCTGTCTGTCTCTCACTCTCTGCCTGTGTGTTTCTCTCTCTGACCATCTCTGTCTCTCTCTCTCTCTCTTCCTCTCTGTCTCTCTCTATCTGTCTCTCTCTCCCTGTCTCGGTGCCTCTCCCTCTCTGTCTCTCTCTCTCTGTATGTCTGTCACTTTATCTGTTTTTTTCTCCTTCCCTCTCTCTCTCTGAAGCTCTCCCAGAACCACAGTGACAATGCACACACCGATCTTCAGTCATCCATTTTACATTTGTTAATGGTCACCATTTGATGTTAACACTGGGAGATTGATGACAGAGACCGACTACTCTCTAATTTAACGTGAGCTGCTTAAAAGAGTATCTGCCCTGGGAGTGTTTGATGGGACAGTGTAGAGGGAGGTTTACTCTGTATCTAACCCCCTGTACCTGCCCTGGGAGTGTTTGATGGGACAGTGTAGAGGGAGCTTTACTCTGTATCTAACCCCCTGTACCTGCCCTGGTAGTGTTTGATGGGACAGTGTAGAGGGAGCTTTACTCTGTATCTAACCCCCTGTACCTACCCTGGGAGTGTTTGATGGGACAGTGTAGAGGGAGCTTTACTCTGTATCTAACCCCCTGTACCTGCCCTGGGAGTGTTTGATGGGACAGTGTAGAGGGAGCTTTACTCTGTATCTAACCCCCTGTACCTGCCCTGGTAGTGTTTGATGGGACAGTGTAGAGGGAGCTTTACTCTGTATCTAACCCCCTGTACCTGCCCTGGGAGTGTTTGATGGGACAGTGTAGAGGGAGCTTTACTCTGTATCTAACCCCCTGTACCTGCCCTGGGAGTGTTTGATGGGACAGTGTCGAGGGAGCTTTACTCTGTATCTAACCCTGTGCTGTACCTGCCCTGGGAGTGTTTGATGGGACAGTGTAGAGGGAGCTTTACTCTGTATCTAACCCCCTGTACCTGCCCTGGGAGTGTTTGATGGGACAGTGTAGAGGGAGCTTTACTCTGTATCTAACCCCCTGTACCTGCCCTGGGAGTGTTTGATGGGACAGTGTAGAGGGAGCTTTACTCTGTATCTAACCCCATGATGTACCTGCCCTGGGAGTGTTTGATGGGACAGTGTACAGGGAGCTTTACTATGTATCTAACCCCGTGCTGTACCTGCCCTGGGAGTGTTAGATGGGAGGATATCTTCGCAGGGCAGGAAATGGAGAAGCAAGTTTTGTTGGTTTGAATAAGGTGTAAATACGATTGTGTCGCCCCCTCACAGATACACAGGATTGAAGCTGTTTACCATCAATGCCCTGAAAGAATAAAATGATGTGACCAACTTCAAACTCTTCAAACACATGAAGGACCCAGAGACTGGGACCAATACACAAAGCCCCGAGCCCAGGCAGGCAAACCAGGTTTGTTCACAGATCACCCAGACACGTGTCCTGGTGTAAAATGGTCACCACGCATCTCATGTAAAATGGGTGCTCAATTTCACCCAAACTAATCCCACTGTCCCGCTCTCTCCCCATAGTCCTGTATCAATCTCCAAACTAATCCCACTGCCCCGCTCTCTCCCCATAGTCCTGTATCAATCCCCAAACTAATCCCACTGCCCCGCTCTCTCCCCATAGTCCTCTATCAATCTCCAAACTAATCCCACTGCCCCGCTCTCTCCCCATAGTCCTGTATCAATCCCCAAACTCTCTTTGACTCTCTCTGTATCACTCTCTCTCTCCCTATCTCTCTCTATCCCCCTAAATCTCTCTCTCTGACTCTCTCTGTCTCTCTCTCTCTCTCTGTCTCTCTCTTTCTCTGGCTCTCTCTGTCTGTCTCTCCCTCTCTCTTTTTAACTCTCTCTGTATCACTCTCTCTCTCCCTATCTCTCTCTCTCACTCTCTGTGTCTCTCTCTGTCTCTCTCTCTCTCTCCCTCTCTCTCTCTCTCTCTCTGACTCTCTCTGTCTCTCTCTCTCTCCCTCTGTCTCTCTCTCACTCTCTGTGTCTCTCTCTGTCTGTCTCTCTCTCTCCCTCTCTCTCTCTCTCTCTGACTCTCTCTGTCTCTCTCTCTCTAACCCCCTGACCCTGCCTTGGGAGTGTTTGATGGGACAGTGTAGAGGGAGCTTTACTCTGTATCTAACCCCCTGTACCTGCCCTGGGAGTGTTTGATGGGACAGTGTAGAGGGAGCTTTACTCTGTATCTAACCCCGTGCTGTACCTGCCCTGGGAGTGTTTGATGGGACAGTGGAGAGGGAGCTTTACTCTGTATCTAACCCCCTGTACCTGCCCTGGGAGTGTTTGATGGGACAGTGTAGAGGGAGCTTTACTCTGTATCTAACCCCCTATACCTGCCCTGGGAGTGTTTGATGGGACAGTGTAGAGGGAGCTTTACTCTGTATCTAACCCCCTGTACCTGCCCTGGGAGTGTTTGATGGGACAGTGTAGAGGGAGCTTTACTCTGTATCTAACCCCCTGTACCTGCCCTGGGAGTGTTTGATGGGACAGTGTAGAGGGAGCTTTACTCTGTATCTAACCCCCTGTACCTGCCCAGGGAGGTTTGATGGGACAGTGTGGAGGGAGATTAAATGCCCAACTCTCTCTGTCCCTCTCGCTTTCTCTCTGTCAGTCTCTCTCTCTGTCTGTTCCTCTCTCTCTCTCTCGCTCTCTGTTTCCGGGTCCCTGTCTCTCTCCCTCTCTGTATCTCTGTTCCTCTCTCTCTCGCTCTCTCTTTCAGTCTCCCTGTCTCTCTCCCTCTCTGTATCTCTGTTCCTCTCTCTCTCGCTCTCTCTTTCAGTCTCCCTGTCTCTCTCCCTCTCTGTATCTCTGTTCCTCTCTCTCTCTCGCTCTCTGTCAGTCTCTCTGTCTCCCTCTCTCCGTCTTGCTCCCTCACTCTCTCCCTCGCTCCCAATTTCTATCCATCTATCTCTCTTTCACTTTTTCCTCTGTCTGTGCTGCTGTCCATTTCCGATCTCTCTCTTTCTTTCCCTTTTCTGTCACACGCTCTCTCTATCCCAAATTCTCTCACTGCTTCTCCCTGTCCACCTCTCTTTTTCTCTCTCCCTGTCTCTCATTCCCATTCTGATGTTTCCTAGATTGAAAAGTACCCTGACATATTGCAGCCTGACTGTTTAAACCCACAGCAAGAAATCACATTTCTGGGGCATTTTTGATTTGCTAACCATCCAATTGTGGCTTGGAATGTGTGGGTTAAATCTCGTTTCTCCATCTGAAAACTGTGAGTGTTTCAGATTGAGCAGTATATGGGATCAAAGGCTGATTCAGACAATGCTGCTTTGTGGAACGGTGTGATATCTTCACAGGGCAGGACATGGAGAAGTTTTGTTGGTTTGAATAAGGTGTAAATACGATTGTGTCGCCCCCTCACAGACACACAGGATTGAAGCTGTTTACCATCAATGCGCTGAAAGAATGAAATGGTTCAACAAGGTGTGACTGATTCAAACTCTTCAAACACATGAAGGACCCGGAGACTGGGACCAATACACAAAGCCCCGAGCCCAGACAGGCAAACCAGGTTTGTTCACAGATCACCCAGACACGTGTCCTGGTGTAAAATGGTCACCACGCATCTCATGTAAAATGGGTGCTCAATTTCACCCAAACTAATCCCACTGTCCCGCTCTCTCCCCATAGTCCTGTATCAATCCCCAAACTAATCCCACTGTCCCGCTCTCTCCCCATAGTCCTGTATCAATCCCCAAACTAATCCCACTGCCCCGCTCTCTCCCCATAGTCCTGTATCAATCCCCAAACTAATCCCACTGCCCCGCTCTCTCCCCATAGTCCTGTATCAATCCCCAAACTAATCCCACTGCCCCGCTCTCTCCCCATAGTCCTGTATCAATCCCCAAACTAATCCCACTGCCCCGCTCTCTCCCCATAGTCCTGTATCAATCCCCAAACTAATCCCACTGCCCCGCTCTCTCCCCATAATGCTGTATCAATCCCCAAACTAATCCCACTGCCCCGCTCTCTCCCCATAGTCCTGTATCAATCCCCAAACTAATCCCACTGCCCCGCGCTCTCCCCATAGTCCTGTATCAATCCCCAAACTAATCCCACTGCCCCGCTCTCTCCCTTTCGTCCTGTATCAATCCCCAAACTAATCCCACTGCCCCGCTCTCTCCCCATAGTCCTGTATCAATCCCCAAACTAATCCCACTGCCCCGCTCTCTCCCCATAGTCCTGTATCAATCCCCAAATTAATCCCACTGCCCCGCTCTCTCCCCATAGTCCTGTATAAATCCCCAAACTAATCCCACTGCGTCTCTCTCTCCCCATAGCCCTGTATCAATCCCCAAACTAATCCCACTGCCCCGCTCTCTCCCCATAGTCCTGTATCAATCCCCAAACTAATCCCACTGACCCGCTCTCTCCCCATAGTCCTGTATCAATCCCCAAACTAATCCCACTGCCCCGCTCTCTCCCCATAGTCCTGTATCAATCCCCAAACTAATCCCACTGACCCGCTCTCTCCCCATAGTCCTGTATCAATCCCCAAACTAATCCCACTGCCCCGCTCTCTCCCCATAGTCCTGTATCAATCTCCAAACTAATCCCACTGCCCCGCTCTCTCCCCACAGTCCTGTATCAATCTCCAAACTAATCCCACTACCCTGCTCTCTCCCCATAGTCCTGTATCAATCCCCAAACTAATCCCACTGCCCCGCTCTCTCCCCATAGTCCTGTATCAATCCCCAAACTAATCCCACTGCCCCGCTCTCTCCCCATAGTCCTGTATCAATCCCCAAACGAATCCCACTGCCCCACTCTCTCCCCATAGCCTTGTATCAATCCCCAAACGAATC
>NW_027252768.1:87500-95000 GCF_044704955.1 Pristiophorus japonicus
ATAGCCCTGTATCAATCTCCAAACGAGCTCTCTCTCTGTCTCTCTCTGTCTCTCTCTCTCTCTCTGTCTCTCTGTCTCACTCTATCGCTCTCTCTGTCTCTCTGTCTCTGTCTCCCTCCCTCTGTCTCTAGCTCTCTGTCTGTCTCTTTCTATCTCACTCTCTCTCTCTGTCTCACTCGTTCTGTCTGTCTCTCTCTCTCTCTCTCTGTACCTGTCTCTCGCTCCCTCTCTCTCTCTCTGTCACTCTCTTGGTCTTTCTGTCTCTCCCTGTCTGTCTCTGTCGTTTCCCCTCTCGCTCTTTCTCTCTGTCTGTGCTTCTCTCTCTCTCTAACAATCTCTGTCTCTCTCTGACTAGCTCCTTCTGTCTCTCTCTCACTGTCTCTGTCTCTCTCTCTCTCTCTCTGTCACCCTCTCTTTCTCTCTCTCTCACTCTCTCTCTCACTGTGTTTCTCTCTCTCTATCTCTATTTCTGTGTTTCTCTCTCTCTATCTCTATTTCTGTCTCTCCAGCTCTCTGTCTTCCTCTCTCTGTCTCTCATTCTCTGTCTCTCTCTCTCTCTCGCTCTCCCTCTCTCACTCTATCTCTCCCTGTCTTTAACTCTTTCTATCCCTCACTATCTATCTCTCTCTCTATCAATCTCTCTCTCTCTATCAATCCCTGTTTCTCTGTCATTCTCTCTCTCTCTCTCTCTGTCACCCTCTCTTTCTGTCTCTCTCTCTCTCTCTGTCTCTCGCTATCTCTGTATCTCTCCCTGACTTTATCTCTGTCTTTCCCTCTCTCTCTATCAATCTCTCTCTATCAATCTCTCTCTCTGTCAATATCTCTCTCTCTATCAATCCCTGTCTCTCTCTGACATTTTCTCTCTGTGTCTCTCTCTATCTGTCTCTCTCTTTGTCTCTCTCTATCTGTCTCTCTCTCTCTCTCTCCGTCACCCTCTCTTTCTGTCTCTCTCTCTCTGTTTCTCCCTCTCTCTCTCTATTCCTGTCTCTCTTGCGCTCTCTCTCTGTCGATCCTATCTCTCCTGTCTTTAACTTGTCCTTCACTCTCTCTCTATCAATCTCTCGCTGTGTCTCTGTCTCTCTCTCTCTGTCTCTCTCACTCTGTATCTCTCTCTCTTATGCTGTCTGTCTCTCTCTCTCTGTCTCTCACACTCTGTCTCTCTCTCTCTTGCCTGCTCTCTCTCTCTCTCTCTACACATCTCTTTCTGTCTGCCTATCTCCCTCTCTCTTTCTCTCTCTCTCGCTCTCTGTCTCTCTCGCTCTGTCTCTCTCCATATGTTTCTCTGTCTGTCTGCCTATCTCCCTCTCTCTCGCTCTCGGTCTCTCTCTGTCTCTCTCTCTCTCTGTCTCTCTCCATATGTTTCTCTGTCTGTCTGCCTATCTCCCTCTCTCTCTCTGTCTCTCTCTCTCTGTCTGTCTCTCTGTATCTCTCTCTCTCTCTCTGTTTCACTCTCTCTGGTTTTTTCTCCATCTTTTCCTCTCTGTCCCTCTCTCCCTCTCACTCTTTCTCTCTCTCTCTCTCTCTCTATATATATATCTCCGTGTCTTTATCGCCATCTTTCCCTCTCTCCTATCAATCTCTCTCGCTCTCTCTCTGTCTCTCTATCTGTCTTTCCCTCTCTCTCTCTGTCTTTCTCTGTCTTTCTCTTTGTCTCTCTCTTGGTCTCTCTCTCTCTGTCTCTCTCTCTCTCTGTGTCTCTCTCTCTCTGTCTGTCTGTCTCTCTCTCTCTCTATTTCTGTCTCTCTCTCTGTCTCTCTCTCTCATGGTCTCTCTCTCTCTCTGTCTCTCTCTCTCTGTCGCTCTCTCTCTCTGACTCTCTCTTGGTCTCTCTCTCTCTGTTTCCCTCTCTCTGACTCTCTCTCTCTGTCTCTATCTGTCTTTCCCTCCCTTTCGCTCTCTCTCTCTCTGTCTCTCTCTCCGTCTCTCCCTCTCTCTGTATCTCTCTATAATTCTGTCTCTCTCACTCGCTCTGTCAGTCTGCCTATCTCTGTCTCTCTCTCTGTCTCTCTCTCCGTCTCTCTCTCTGTGGCACTGTTTCACTCTCTCCCTCTCTCTCTTTCTCTCTGTCTCTTTGTCTCTCTCTCTATGTCTCTGTTTCACTCTCTAACTCTCTCTCTCTCTATCTCTCTCTCTGTCTCTCTCTCTCTGTCTCTCTCGCTCTGTGTCTCTGTTTCACTCTCTCCCTGTCTCTCTCTCTCTCTCGCTCTGTCTCTCTCTGTCTCTCTCTCTCGCTCTGTATTTTTCTCTCTATCCCTCTCTCTGTATATTTCTCTGTGTCACTCTCTGTCTCTCTGTCTCTTTTTCTCTCACTCTGTATCTCTCTCTCTCACGCTGTCTGTCTCTCTCTCTCTCTGTCTCTCACTCTCTGTCTCTCTCTCTCTTGCCCGCTCTCTCTCTCTCACTCTCTGTCTGCCTATCTCCCTCTCTCTTTCTCTTTCTCTCACTCTCTGTCTCTCTCTCTCTCTCTATGTCTCTCTGTCTGTCTGCCTTTCTCCCTCTCTCTTTCTCTCTCTCTCTCGCTCTCTGTCTCTCTCTCTCTCTCTCGGTCTCTCTCTCTCTCTCTCTCTCTCTGTCTCTCTGTCTCTCTCCATATGTCTCTCTGTCTGTCTGCCTATCTCCCTCTCTCTTTTTTTCTCTCAATCTCTGTCTCTCTCTTGCTCTCTGTCTGTCTCTCTGTCTCTGTCTCTCTCTCTGTTTCACTCTCTCTCTCATTTTCTCTCCATCTTTTCCTCTCTGTCCCTCTCTCCCTCTCGCTCTGAATCTCTCTCTCTCTCTATATCTCTCCGTGTCTTTATCGCCATCTTTCCCTCTCTCTATCTCTCTCTCGGTCTCTCTCTCTCTATCTCTCTCTTGGTCTCTCTCTCTCTGTCTCTCTCTCTGTCTGTCTCTCTCTGTCTCTCTCTGTCTGTCTCTCTCTGTCTCTCTCTGTCTCTCTCTGTCTGTCTCTCTCTGTCTCTCTCTGTCTCCCTCTCTCTGTCTCTCACTCTGTCTTTCCCTCTCTCTCTATCAATTTCTCTGTCTCTCTCTCTCTCTGTCTGTCTCTCTCTCTCTCTCTCTCTCTGTGTTTCCCTCTCTCTGACTCTCTCTCTCTGTCTCTATCTGTCTTTCCCTCCCTCTCGATATCTCTCTCTCTGTCTCTCTCTCTCTGTCTTTCTCTTGATCTTTCCCTCTCTCTCTCTTTCTCTGTCTCTCTCTCTCTCTGTCTCATTCTCTCCATGTCTCTCTCTCTCTCTCTCACTCTGTCTCTCTCTCTCTCTCGCTCTGTATTTTTCTCTGTCTCACTCCGTATATTTCTCTGTGTCTCTCTCTGTCTCTCTCTGTCTCTATCTCTATCTGTCTGCCTATCTCTATCTCTCTCTCTGTCTCTCTCAGTCTCTATCTCTATCTGTCTGCCTATCTCTATCTCTCTCTCTGTCACTCTGTCTCTCTGTCTCTTTCTCTCTCACACTGTGTCTCTCCCTTTCCCTCTTGCGCTATCTCTCACTCTGTCTCTGTTTCTCTCTGTGTCTCTCTCTCTCTCTCTCTCTCTCACTCTGTATCTCTCTCTCTCTCACACGCTGTCTGTCTCTCTCTCTGTCTCTATCTCTCTCTGTCTCTGACTCCCTCTCTCAGTCTCTCTCTGTCTTTCTTTCTCTCTCTCTCTGTCTCTCTCTAACTGTCTCTCTCTCTGTCTCTCTCTCTCTGTCTCTCTCTCTCTCTCTATCTATCTCTGTCTCTCTCTCTCTCTCTCTCTCTCTCACTCTCTCTCTTTCGCTCTCTCTATGTCTCTCTCTATCTGTGCCTCTCTGCCTCTCTATATATCTCTGTCTCTCTATCACTCTCTATCTGTGTCTATCTCTATCTTTCTCTCTCTCTCTCGCACTGTCTCTCCTGGTCTTTCTCTCTGTCTGTATCTCTTTCACTCTCTATATATCACTCTCTCTCTCTATCTGTTTCTAGCTCTCTCTCTCTCTATGACTCTCTGTCTCTCTCTCTGTCTTTCTCTCTCAATCTCTTTGTCTCTCTGTCTTTCTCTGTCTTCCCCTCTGTCTCCCTGTCTCTCTCTGTCTCTTTCTCTCTCTATCTCTCTCTTGCTCTGCCTCACTCTCTCACTCTCTCTGTCTAACTCTCTCTCTGTCTCTCCCTGTCTTTCTCTGTCATTCCCCCCTCTCTCTCTCTCTCTCTATCTATCTCTCTCTCTCCGTCTCTCTTTCTCTCTCTCTCTATCTTTCCCTCTCTCTCTGTATATCTGTCTCTCTCTCCCTCTTGCTCTGTCTCTCTCTCTCCCTGTATCTCTACATGTCTTTATCTCTGCCTTTCCCTCTGTCTCTATCAATTTCTCTCTGTCTATCTGTCTCTCTCCCACTCTGTCTCTCTCGCATTCTCTCTCTCTCTCTTTCTCTCTCTCTCTGTCTTCCTCTCTCTCTGTCTCTCTCTCTCCATCTCTATTTCTGTCTCTTTCTCTCACTCTCTCTCGCTCTCTGTCTCTATCTCTATCTCTGTCTCTCTCTCTCTCTGTCTCCCTCTCTGTCTCTATCTCTCTCTCCCTCGCTCATTCGCTCTCTGTCACTCTCTCTCTGTCTCTCTCTCCCCCGCTGTCTGTCTCTCTCTCTTTGTGTCGCTCTCTCGCTCTGCCTGTCTGCCTATCTCTGTCTCTCTCTCTGTCTGTAGATCTCTCTCTATCTCCCTGTCTCTCTCACGCTCTGTCTCTCTCTCTATTTGTGTCTACCTCTCTCTCTCTCTCTCTCTCTCTCTCTCTGCCTCTCTTTCTCTCTCGCTCTCTCACTCTCTGTCTCTCTCTCTTTCTCTCTCTGTCTATCTCTTTCCCTCTCTATATATCTCTATTTCTCTCTGTCTGTTTCTAGCTCTCTCGCTCTCTCTCTCTCGCTCTCTCTGTCTCTTTCCCTCGCTCTCTCTCTCTCGCTCTCTATCTCTCTGTCTTTCTCTGTCTTCCCCTCTGTCTCACTCTCTCTCTGTTTCTCTGTGTCTCGCTCTGTCTCTCTCTCTGTCTCTCTCTGTCTTTCTGTGTCTTTCCGCCCCTCTCTCTATCTTTCTCTCTCTCAGTCTCTGTTTCTCTCTCTCTCTATCGTTCCCCCTCTCTCTGTCTCTCTCTCCCCCTCTCGCTCTGATTCTTTCTCTCTCTCTGTGTCTCGCTCTGACTTTATCTCCGTCTTTCCCTCACTCTCTCTATCTCTGTCTCTATCTCTCTCTCTGCCTCTGTCTCTCTCTCTCTCTGTCGCTCTCTCTTTCTGTTTGTATCTCTCTGCCTTTCTCTCTCTGCCTCTTTCTCTCTCTCTCTCTGCCACTGTCTCTCTCACCCTCTTTCTCTGAGTCTCTCTCTCTCTATCTCTCTCTCCCACAATCTCTGTCTCTCTCTCTCTCTGTCTCTCTCTCTCGCTCTGTCTGTCTGCCTATCTCTGTCTCTCTCTGTCTTTGTGTGTCTTTCTCCCTCTCTCTCTCTCGTCTCTGTTTCTCTCTCTCTCTCTATCGCTCTGTCTCTCTCTCTCTCTGTCTCTCTTCCCCTCTAACTCGCTCTCTCTCTCTGTCTCGCTCTGTCTCTCTCTCTCTCTGTCTCTCTCTCTCGCTCTGTCTGTCTGCCTATCTCTGTCTCTCTCTGTCTTTCCGTGTCTTTCTCCCTCTCTCTCTCTCGTCTCTGTTTCTCTCTCTCTCTCTATCGCTCTGTCTCTCTCTCTCTCTGTCTCTCTTCCCCTCTAACTCGCTCTCTCTCTCTGTCTCGCTCTGTCTCTCTCTCTCTCTCTCTCTCTCTGTCTCTCTCTGTCTTTCCGCCCATCTCTCTCTCTCTCGCATGGTCTCTGTTTCTCTCTATCTTTCCCTTCCAGTTTTTCTGTCTCTCTCTCTCTCCCTCTTACTCTGTCTCTCCCTCTATTTCTCTGTATATCTCCCTGTCTTTATCTCTATCTTTCCCTCTCTCTATCAATCTCTCTCTCTATCAATCTCTCTCTATCAATCTCTCTCTCTCTATCAATCTCTCTCTCTATCAATCTCTGTCTCGCTATCAATCTCTCTCTATCAATCTCTCTCTCTATCAATCTCTCTCTATCAATCTCTCTCTCTCTATCAATCTCTCTCTCTATCAATCTCTCTCTCTCTATCAATCTCTCTCTCTATCAATCTCTCTCTATCAATCTCTCTCTCTCTATCAATCTCTGTCTCTCTATCAATCTCTCTCTATCAATCTCTGTCTCTCTCTGTCATTCTCTCTCTTTGTCTCTCTCTCTGTCTGTCTCTCTCTCTCTGTCTCTCTTTCTCTTTCTCTGTCCCTCTCTCGCACTCTCTCTGTGTTTCTCTCTCTCTCTCTCTCTATTTCTGTCTCTCTCTCTCGCTCTCTCTCTGTCTCTCTGTCTCTCTCTCTCTGTCTCTCTCTCTCTCTCTATCTATCTCTGTCTCTCTCTCTCTCTCTCTCTCTCCATCTCTCTCTCTCACTCTCTCTCTTTCGCTCTCTCTATGTCTCTCTCTATCTGTGCCTCTCTGCCTCTCTATATATCTCTGTCTCTCTATCACTCTCTATCTGTGTCTATCTCTATCTTTCTCTCTCTCTCTCGCACTGTCTCTCCTGGTCTTTCTCTCTGTCTGTATCTCTTTCCCTCTCTATATATCACTCTCTCTCTCTATCTGTTTCTAGCTCTCTCTCTCTCTATGACTCTCTGTCTCTCTCTCTGTCTTTCTCTCTCAATCTCTTTGTCTCTCTGTCTTTCTCTGTCTTCCCCTCTGTCTCCCTGTCTCTCTCTGTCTCTTTCTCTCTCTATCTCTCTCTTGCTCTGCCTCACTCTCTCACTCTCTCTGTCTAACTCTCTCTCTGTCTCTCCCTGTCTTTCTCTGTCATTCCCCCCTCTCTCTCTCTCTCTCTATCTATCTCTCTCTCTCCGTCTCTCTTTCTCTCTCTCTCTATCTTTCCCTCTCTCTCTGTATATCTGTCTCTCTCTCCCTCTTGCTCAGTCTCTCTCTCTCCCTGTATCTCTACATGTCTTTATCTCTGCCTTTCCCTCTGTCTCTATCAATTTCTCTCTGTCTATCTGTCTCTCTCCCACTCTGTCTCTCTCGCATTCTCTCTCTCTCTCTTTCTCTCTCTCTCTCTCTGTCTTCCTCTCTCTCTGTCTCTCTCTCTCCATCTCTATTTCTGTCTCTTTCTCTCACTCTCTCTCGCTCTCTGTCTCTATCTCTATCTCTGTCTCTCTCTCTCTCTGTCTCCCTCTCTGTCTCTATCTCTCTCTCCCTCGCTCATTCGCTCTCTGTCACTCTCTCTCTGTCTCTCTCTCTCTGTCTCTCTCTCCCCCGCTGTCTGTCTCTCTCTCTTTGTGTCGCTCTCTCGCTCTGCCTGTCTGCCTATCTCTGTCTCTCTCTCTGTCTGTAGATCTCTCTCTATCTCCCTGTCTCTCTCACGCTCTGTCTCTCTCTCTATTTGTGTCTACCTCTCTCTCTCTCTCTCTCTCTCTCTCTGCCTCTCTTTCTCTCTCACTCTCTCACTCTCTGTCTCTCTCTCTTTCTCTCTCTGTCTATCTC
>NW_027252768.1:100000-152500 GCF_044704955.1 Pristiophorus japonicus
CTCTGTCTCTCTCTCTCTCTCTCCCTGTCACACTCACTCTCTCTCTCTCTCTCTCCGTCACACTCACTCTCCCTGTCTCGTTCTCTTGCTCTGCCTCTCTCTCTCTGTCTCGTTTTCTCTGTCTCTCTCTCTCGCTCTGTCTCTCTCTCTCTCTCTCTCTCTCTGTCTCTCTCTCTGTCTGTCTCTCTCTCTTTCTCTGTCTCTGTCACTCTCTCTCTTGGTCTCTCTTTCTATCCCTCTCTCTCACTCTCTGTATCCCTTTCTCTCTCTATTCCTCTCCCTCTCTCTGTCCCTCTCTCTGTGTTTCTCTCTCTGTCTCTATCTGTCTCCCTCTCTCTCTCCTGTCTCTTTCCATCTCTCTCTCGCTCTATCTCCCTCTCTCTCTCTTTCTCTCTCTCTGTCTCTCTCTCTGACTGCCTCTCTCTGTCTCTCTCTTTCTATCTGTTTCTATCTCTCTGTCTCTCGCTCTCTTTCTCTCTCTCGCTATCTCTGTCTCTCTATCTGTCTCTCTCTCTCTCTCTCTCTGTGTGTTTCTCCCTCTCTCTGTTCCTCTCGCTCTCTCTCTCTCTCTCCCTCTCTCTTTCCCTCTCTCTGTCCTTCTCCCTATCTCCCTCTCTCTCTCTGTGCCTCTCTCTCTCTCTGTCCTACAATCTCTATCTCTCTGTCTCTCTCTCTCTCTCTCTCTTTCCCTGTGTTTCTCTCTCTCTCTCTGTCTCACTCCCTCTCTGTCTCTCTCTTCCTATCTCTCTCTATCCCTCTCTCCCACTCTCCTGTCTCTTTCCATCTCTCTCTTTCTCTCTGTCTCTCTATCTGTCTGTCTCTCTCTCTTTCTCTGTCTCTGTCACTCTCTCTCTCTCCCTCTCTCTGTCCCTCTCTCTCTGTCTCTCTCCCTCTCTCTCTCCTGTCTCTTTCCATCTCTCTCTCATTCTATCTCCCTCTCTCTTTCTCTCTCTCTGTCTCTCTCTCTCTGACAGCCTCGCTCTGTCTCTCTCTCTCTCTATCTGTTTCTATCTCTCTGTCTCTCGCTCTCTTTCTCTCTCTCTCTATCTCTGTCTCTCTATCTGTCTCTCTCTCTCTGTTTCTCCCTCTCTCTCTGTCTCTCTCCCTCTCTCTGTGTTTCTCCCTCTCTTTCTCTGTCTCCCCCCTCTCTCAACATCCGTCTCTCTTCCTATCCCTCTCTCTCTCTATCACTCTCGCTCTCTGTCTCCCTCTCTCTCTCTCTCCTGTTTCTTTCCATCTCTTGCTCTCTCTTTCTTTCTCTCTGTCCCCCCCACGCTCTCTCTCTGTCTCTCTCTCTGTCTCTCTATGTCTCTCTGTCTTTCTCTCCGTCCCTCTCTCTCTCTGTCTCTCTCTCTCTCTGTCTCATTCACTCCCTATCTCTCTCTCTCTGTCTCTCTTCTATCTCTCTCTCTGTCTCTTTCTCTATCCCTCCCTCTCTATCCCTCTCTCTCACTCCCTCTCTCTCTCTCTGTCTCTCTCTCTCTGTGTCTCTGAGTTTCTCCCTGTCTCTCTGTATCTCTCTCCTGTCTCTTTTCATCTCTTTCTCTCTCTCGGTCTCTCTTTCTCTCTCACTGTCTCTCTCTCTCTGTCCCTCCCTCTGTTCCCCGCTCTCTCTCTCTGTCTCTCTCACTATTTCTGTCTCTCTCACTCTCTCACTCTCCCTATCTCTCTCTATCCCTCTCTCTCTGTCTGTCTGTCTCTCTCCCCCTCTCTCTGACACTCTCTGCCTCTCTCTCTCTCTCTCTGTCACACTCACTCTCTCTGTCTCTCTCTCTCTCCCTCTCTGTCTTTTTTTCTCTCTCTGACTCTCTCTGTCTCTCTCTCTCTCTCTCCCTTTCTGTCTCTCACTCTCTGTGTGTGTCTCGCTCTCTCTCTCTGACCCTCTCTGTCTCTCTGTCTCTCTCTCTCTGACTCTATCTGTCTCTCTCTCTCTCTTCCTCTCTGTCTCTCTCTCAGTCTCTCTCTCCCTGTCTAAGTGTCTCTCCCTCTCTGTCTCTCTCTGTCTGTATGTCTATCAATCGCTAAACTAATCCCACTGCCCTGCTCTCTCCCCATAGCCCTGTATCAATCCCTAAACTAATCCCACTGCCCCGCTCTCTCCCCATAGCCCTGTATCAATCCCCAAACTAATCCCACTGTCCCGCTCTCTCCCCATAGTCCTGTATCAATTCCCAAACTGATCCCACTGCCCCGCTCTCTCCCCATAGTCCTGTATCAATCCCCAAACAAATCCCACTGCCCCGCTCTCTCCCCATAGTCCTGTATCAATCCCCAAACTAATCCCACTGCCCCGCTCTCTTCCCATAGTCCTGTATCAATCCACAAACTAATCCCACTGCCCGCTCTCTCCCCATAGTCCTGTATCAATCGCAAACTAATCCCACTGCCCCACTCTCTCCCCATAGTCCTGTATCAATCCCCAAACTAATCCCACTGCCCCGCTCTCTCCCCATAGTCCTGTATCAATCCCCAAACTAATCCCACTGCCCCGCTCTCTCCCCATAGTCCTGTATCAATCCCCAAACTAATCCCACTGCCCCGCTCTCTCCTCATAGTCCTGTATCAATCCCCAAACTAATCCCACTGCCCCGCTCTCTCCCCATAGTCCTGTATCAATCCCCAAACTAATCCCACTGCCCCGCTCTCTCCCCATAGTCCTGTATCAATCCCCAAACTAATCCCACTGCCCCGCTCTCTCCCCATAGTCCTGTATCAATCCCCAAACTAATCCCACTGCCCCGCTCTCTCCCCATAGTCCTGTATCAATCCCCAAACTAATCCCACTGCCCCGCTCTCTCCCCATAGTCCTGTATCAATCCCCAAACTAATCCCACTGCCCCGCTCTATCCCCATAGTCCTGTATCAATCCCCAAACTAATCCCACTGCCCCGATCTCTCCCCATAGCCCTGTATCAATCCCCAAACTAATCCCGCTGCCCCGCTCTCTCCCCATAGTCCTGTATCAATCCCCAAACTAATCCCACTGACCCGCTCTCTCCCCATAGTCCTGTATCAATCCCCAAACTAATCCCACTGCCCCGCTCTCTCCCCATAGTCCTGTATCAATCCCCAAACAAATCCCACTGCCCCGCTCTCTCCCCATAGTCCTGTATCAATCCACAAACTAATCCCACTGTACCGCTCTCTCCCCATAGTCCTGTATCAATCCCCAAACTAATCCCACTGCCCCGCTCTTTCCCATAGTCCTGTATCAATCCCCAAACTAATCCCACTGCCCCGCTCTCTCCCCATAGTCCTGTATCAATCCCCAAACTAATCCCACTGCCCCGCTCTCTCCCCATAGTCCTGTATCAATCCCCAAACTAATCCCACTGCCCCGCTCTCTCCCCATAGTCCTGTATCAATCCCCAAACTAATCCCACTGCCCCGCTCTCTCCCCAAAGTCCTGTGTCAATCTCCAAACTAATCCCACTGCCCCGCTCTCTCCCCATAGTCCTGTATCAATCCCCAAACTAATCCCACTGCCCCGCTCTCTCCCCATAGTCCTGTATCAATCCCCAAACTAATCCCACTGCCACGCTCCCTCCCCATAGCCCTGTATCAATTCCCAAACTAATCCCACTGCCCCACTCTCTCCCCATAGCCCTGTATCAATCCCCAAACTAATCCCACTGCCCCGCTCTCTCCCCATAGTCCTGTATCAATCCCCAACCTAATCCCACAGCCCCGCTCTGTCCCCATAGCCCTGTATCAATCCCCAAACTAATCCCACTGCCCCGCTCTCTCCCCATAGTCCTGTATCAATCCCCAAACTAATCCCACTGCCCCGCTCTCTCCCCATAGTCCTGTATCATTCCCCAAACTAATCCCACTGCCCCGCTCTCTCCCCATAGTCCTGTATCAATCCTCAAACTAATCCCACTGCCCCGCTCTCTCCCCATAGTCCTGTATCAATCCTCAAACTAATCCCACTGCCCCGCTCTCTGCCCATAGTCCTGTATCAATCTCCAAACTAATCCCACTGCCCCGCTCTCTCCCCATAGCCCTGTATCAATCCCCAAACTAATCCAACTGCCCCGCTCTCTCCTCATAGTCCTGCATCAATGCCCAAACTAATCCCACTGCCCCGCTCTCTCCCCATAGCCCTGTATCAATCCCCAAACTAATCCCACTGCCCCACTCTCTCCCCATAATCCTGTATCAATCTCCAAACTAATCCCACTGCCCCGCTCTCTCCCCATAGTCCTGTATCAATCCCCAAACTAATCCCACTGCGCCACTCTCTCCCCATACCCCTGCACCAATCCCCAAACTAATCCCACTGCCCCGCTCTCTCCCCATAGTCCTGTATCAATCCCCAAACTAATCCCACTACCCCGCTCTCTCCCCATAGTCCTGTATCAATCCCCAAACTAATCCCACTGCCCCGCTCTCTCCCCATAGTCCTGTATCAATCCCCAAATTAATCCCACTGCGCCACTCTCTCCCATAGCCCTGTATCAATCCCCAAACTAATCCCACTGCCCCACTCTCTCCCCATACCCCTGTACCAATCCCCAAACTAATCCCACTGCCCCGCTCTCTCCCCATAGTCCTGTATCAATCCCCAAACTAATCCCACTGCCCCGCTCTCTCCCCATAGTCCTGTATCAATCCCCAAACTAATCCCACTGCCCCGCTCACTCCCCATAGCCCTGTATCAATCCCCAAACTAATCCCACTGCCCCGCTCTCTCCCCATAGTCCTGTATCAATCCCCAAACTAATCCCACTGCCCCGCTCTCTCCCCATAGTCCTGTATCAATCCCCAAACTAATCCCACTGCCCCGCTCTCTCCCCATAGTCCTGTATCAATCCCCAAACTAATCCCACTGCCCCGCTCTCTCCCCATAGTCCTGTATCAATCCCAGAATCGATACAGAAAGTGAGACAGACAGAGAGAGAGAGAGACACACACACACACACACTCTCTCTCTCTCCCTCTCGCTCTCTCTCACTGTCTATCTCTCTGTCTCTCTCACTCTCTCTGTTCCTCTCTTTCACTCTGTCCCTCTCTCTGTCTCACCCTATTTCTGTCTCTCTCTCTCTCTCTCTCTCTCTCTGTCTCTCTCTCTCACTCTGTATCTCTCTTTCTCGCTCTTTCTCTCTCTCTGTCCCTCTCTCTGTTCCTCTCGCTCTCTCTCTCTCTCTCCCTCTCTCTTTCCCTCTCTCTGTCCTTCTCCCTATCTCCCTCTCTCTCTCTGTGCCTCTCTCTCTCTCTGTCCTACAATCTCTATCTCTCTGTCTCTCTCTCTCTCTCTCTCTTTCCCTGTGTTTCTCTCTCTCTCTCTGTCTCACTCCCTCTCTGTCTCTCTCTTCCTATCTCTCTCTATCCCTCTCTCCCACTCTCCTGTCTCTTTCCATCTCTCTCTTTCTCTCTGTCTCTCTATCTGTCTGTCTCTCTCTCTTTCTCTGTCTCTGTCACTCTCTCTCTCTCCCTCTCTCTGTCCCTCTCTCTCTGTCTCTCTCCCTCTCTCTCTCCTGTCTCTTTCCATCTCTCTCTCATTCTATCTCCCTCTCTCTTTCTCTCTCTCTGTCTCTCTCTCTCTGACAGCCTCGCTCTGTCTCTCTCTCTCTCTATCTGTTTCTATCTCTCTGTCTCTCGCTCTCTTTCTCTCTCTCTCTATCTCTGTCTCTCTATCTGTCTCTCTCTCTCTGTTTCTCCCTCTCTCTCTGTCTCTCTCCCTCTCTCTGTGTTTCTCCCTCTCTTTCTCTGTCGCCCCCCTCTCTCAACATCCGTCTCTCTTCCTATCCCTCTCTCTCTCTATCACTCTCGCTCTCTGTCTCCCTCTCTCTCTCTCTCCTGTTTCTTTCCATCTCTTGCTCTCTCTTTCTTTCTCTCTGTCCCTCCCACGCTCTCTCTCTGTCTCTCTCTCTGTCTCTCTATCTCTCTCTGTCTTTCTCTCCGTCCCTCTCTCTCTCTGTCTCTCTCTCTCTCTGTCTCATTCACTCCCTATCTCTCTCTCTCTGTCTCTCTGTCTATCACTCTCTCTGTCTCTTTCTCTATCCCTCCCTCTCTATCCCTCTCTCTCACTCCCTCTCTCTCTCTCTGTCTCTCTCTCTCTGTGTCTCTGAGTTTCTCCCTGTCTCTCTGTATCTCTCTCCTGTCTCTTTTCATCTCTTTCTCTCTCTCGGTCTCTCTTTCTCTCTCACTGTCTCTCTCTCTCTGTCCCTCCCTCTGTTCCCCGCTCTCTCTCTCTGTCTCTCTCACTATTTCTGTCTCTCTCACTCTCTCACTCTCCCTATCTCTCTCTATCCCTCTCTCTCTGTCTGTCTGTCTCTCTCCCCCTCTCTCTGACACTCTCTGCCTCTCTCTCTCTCTCTCTGTCACACTCACTCTCTCTGTCTCTCTCTCTCTGACCCTCTCTGTCTCTCTGTCTCTCTCTCTCTGACTCTATCTGTCTCTCTCTCTCTCTTCCTCTCTGTCTCTCTCTCAGTCTCTCTCTCCCTGTCTAAGTGTCTCTCCCTCTCTGTCTCTCTCTGTCTGTATGTCTATCAATCGCTAAACTAATCCCACTGCCCTGCTCTCTCCCCATAGCCCTGTATCAATCCCTAAACTAATCCCACTGCCCCGCTCTCTCCCCATAGCCCTGTATCAATCCCCAAACTAATCCCACTGTCCCGCTCTCTCCCCATAGTCCTGTATCAATTCCCAAACTGATCCCACTGCCCCGCTCTCTCCCCATAGTCCTGTATCAATCCCCAAACAAATCCCACTGCCCCGCTCTCTCCCCATAGTCCTGTATCAATCCCCAAACTAATCCCACTGCCCCGCTCTCTTCCCATAGTCCTGTATCAATCCACAAACTAATCCCACTGCCCCGCCCTCTCCCCATAGTCCTGTATCAATCGCAAACTAATCCCACTGCCCCGCTCTCTCCTCATAGTCCTGTATCAATCCCCAAACTAATCCCACTGCCCCGCTCTCTCCCCATAGTCCTGTATCAATCCCCAAACTAATCCCACTGCCCCGCTCTCTCCCCATAGTCCTGTATCAATCCCCAAACTAATCCCACTGCCCCGCTCTCTCCCCATAGTCCTGTATCAATCCCCAAACTAATCCCACTGCCACGCTCCCTCCCCATAGCCCTGTATCAATTCCCAAACTAATCCCACTGCCCCGCTCTCTCCCCATAGTCCTGTATCAATCCCCAAACTAATCCCACTGCCCCGCTCTCTCCCCATAGTCCTGTATCAATCCCCAAACTAATCCCACTGCCCCGCTCTCTCCCCATAGTCCTGTATCAATCCCCAAACTAATCCCACTGCCCCGCTCTCTCCCCATAGTCCTGTATCAATCCCCAAACTAATCCCACAGCCCCGCTCTCTCCCCATAGTCCTGTATCAATCCCCAAACTAAACCCACTGCCCTGCTCTGTCCCCATAGCCCTGTATCAATCCCCAAACTAAACCCACTGCCCCGCTCTCTCCCCATAGCCCTGTATCTATCTCCAAACTAATCCCACTGCCCCGCTCTCTCCCCATAGCCCTGTATCTATCTCCAAACTAATCCCACTGCCCCGCTCTCTCCCCAGAGTCCTGTATCAATACCCAAACTAATCCCACTGCCCCGCTCTGTCCCCAGAGCCCTGTATCAATCCCCAAACTAATCCCACTGCCCCGCTCTCCCCCAATAGTCCTGTATCAATCCCCAAACTAATCCCACTGCCCCGCTCTCTCCCCATAGTCCTGTATCAATCCCCAAACTAATCCCACTGCCCCGCTCTATCCCCATAGTCCTGTATCAATCCCCAAACTAATCCCACTGCCCCGATCTCTCCTCATAGCCCTGTATCAATCCCCAAACTAATCCCGCTGCCCCGCTCTCTCCCCATAGTCCTGTATCAATCCCCAAACTAATCCCACTGACCCGCTCTCTCCCCATAGTCCTGTATCAATCCCCAAACTAATCCCACTGCCCCGCTCTCTCCCCATAGTCCTGTATCAATCCCCAAACAAATCTCACTGCCCCGCTCTCTCCCCATAGTCCTGTATCAATCCCCAAACTAATCCCACTGTCCCGCTCTCTCCCCATAGTCCTGTGTCAATCCCCAAACTAATCCCACTGCCCCGCTCTCTCCCCATAGTCCTGTATCAATCCCCAAACTAATCCCACTGCCCCGCTCTCTCCCCATAGTCCTGTATCAATCCCCAAACTAATCCCACTGCCCCGCTCTCTCCCCATAGTCCTGTATCAATCCCCAAACTAATCCCACTGCCCCGCTCTCTCCCCAAAGTCCTGTGTCAATCTCCAAACTAATCCCACTGCCCCGCTCTCTCCCCATAGTCCTGTTTCAATCACCAAACTAATCCCACTGCCCCGCTCTCTCCCCATAGTCCTGTATCAATCTCCAAACTAATCCCACTGCCCCGCTCTCTCCCCATAGTCCTGTATCAATCCCCAAACTAATCCCACTGCCCCGCTCTCTCCCCATAGTCCTGTATCAATCCCCAAACTAATCCCACTGCCCCGCTCTCTCCCCATAGTCCTGTATCAATCTCCAAACTAATCCCACTGCCCCGCTCTCTCCCCACAGTCCTGTATCAATCTCCAAACTAATCCCACTGCCCCGCTCTCTCCCCATAGTCCTTTATCAATCCCCAAACTAATCCCACTACCCCGCTCTCTCCCCATAGTCCTGTATCAATCTCCAAACTAATCCCACTGCCCCGCTCTCTCCCCATAGTCCTGTATCAATCCCCAAACTAATCCCACTGCCCCGCTCTCTCCCCATAGTCCTGCAACAATCCCCAAACTAATCCCACTGCCCCGTTCTCTCCCCATAGCCCTGTATCAATCTCCAATCTAGCTCACTCTCTGTCTCTCTGTCTGTCTCCCTCTCGCTCTCTCTCTCCGTCTCTCACTCTCTCTCTCTCTCTCTCTCTCTCGCTCTCCCTCTGTCTCTCCCTCATTAACCCTCTCTCCCTCGCTCTCTGTCTCTCTCTCTGTCTCTCTCTTTCTCTGTCTCTGTCTCTGTCTCTCTCTCTGTCTCGCTCTGTCTCTGTCGCTGTCTCTCTCTGTCTCACTGTCTTTCTCTATCTTTCCCACTCTCTCTCTCCCTCTCTCTCTTTCCATCTCTGTTTTTCTCTCCATCTTTCCCTTGCTCTCTGTCTCTCTCTCACTCTCGCTCTGTCTCTCTCTCTCTGTATCTCTCCGTGTCTTTATCTCCGTCTTTCCCTCTCTCCTATCAATCTCTCTCTGTGTCTCTCTCTGTCTCTCTCTCTGTCTCTCTCTTTCTCTCTCTCTGTCTCTCTATCTGTCTTTTCCTCTCTCTCTCTGTCTTTCTCTCTGTCTCTGTCTCTCTGTCTCTCTCTTTCTGTTGCTCTCTCACCCTCTCGCTCAGTGTCTCTCTCTCGTTCCATCTCTCCCTCTCTCTCTGTCTCTCTCTCTCTCTGTATCTCTCTATAATTCTGATACTCTGTCTCTCTCTCTGTCTGTCTGCCTATCTCTGTCTTTCTCGATATCTGTCTCTCGATCTCTCTCTGTCTCTCTCTCTCTCTCTGTCTCTCTCTCTGGATCTCTCTCTGTCTACCTATCACTGTCTCGCTCTGCGAAGCTGCCCTGGGAGTGTTTGATGGGACAATGTAGAGGGAGCTTTACTCTGTATCTAATCCCCTGTACCTGCCCTGGGAGTGTTTGATGGGACAGTGTAGAGGGAACTTTACTCTGTATCTAACCACCTGTACCTGCCCTGGGAGTGTTTGATGGGACAGTGTAGAGGGAGCTTTACTCTGTATCTAACCTCCTGTACCTGCCCTGGGAGTGTTTGATGGGGCAGTGTAGAGGGAGCTTTACTCTGTATCTAACCCCCTGTACCTGCCCTGGGAGTGTTTGATGGGGCAGTGTAGAGGGAGCTTTACTCTGTATCTAACCCTGTGCTGTACCTGCACTGGGAGTGTTTGATGGGGCAGTGTAGAGGGAGATTTACTCTGTATCTAACCCCCTGTACCTGCCCTGGGAGTGTTTGATGGGGCAGTGTAGAGGGAGCTTTACTCTGTATCTAACCCTGTGCTGTACCTGGCCTGGGAGTGTTTGATGGGGCAGTGTAGAGGGAGCTTTACTCTGTATCTAGCCGCCTGTACCTGCCCTGGGAGTGTTTGATGGGACAGTGTAGAGGGAGATTTACTCTGTATCTAACCCCCTGTACCTGCCCTGGGAGTGTTTGATGGGACAGTGTAGAGGGAACTTTACTCTGTATCTAGCCCCCTGTACCTGCCCTGGGAGTGTTTGATGGGACAGTGTAGAGGGAGATTTACTCTGTATCTAACCCCCTGTACCTGCCCTGGGAGTGTTTGATGGGGCAGTGTAGAGGGAGCTTTACTCTGTATCTAACCCTGTGCTGTACCTGGCCTGGGAGTGTTTGATGGGGCAGTGTAGAGGGAGCTTTACTCTGTATCTAACCCCGTGTTGTACCTGCCCTGGGAGTGTTTGATGGGACAGTGTAGAGGGAGCTTTACTCTGTATCTAACCCCGTGTTGTACCTGCCCTGGGAGTGTTTGCTGGGACAGTGTAGAGGGAGCTTTACTCTGTATCTAACCCCCTGTACCTGCCCTGGGAGTGTTTGATGGGACAGTGTAGAGGGAGCTTTACTCTGTATCTAACCCCCTGTACCTGCCCTGGGAGTGTTTGATGGGACAGTGTAGAGGCAGCTTTACTCTGTATCTAACCCTGTGCTGTACCTGCCCTGGGAGTGTTTGCTGGGACAGTGTAGAGGGAGCTTAACTCTGTATCTAAACCCCTGTACCTGCCCTGGGAGTGTTTGATGGGACAGTGTAGAGGCAGCTTTACTCTGTATCTAACCCTGTGCTGTACCTGCCCTGGGAGTGTTTGATGGGACAGTGTAGAGAGAGCTTTACTCTGTATCTAACCCCCTGTACCTGCCCTGGGAGTGTTTGATGGGACAGTGTAGAGGGAGCTTTACTCTGTATCTAACTCCCTGTACCTGCCCTGGGAGTGTTTGATGGGACAGTGTAGAGGGAGCTTTACTCTGTATCTAACTCCCTGTACCTGCCCTGGGAGTGTTTGATGGGACAGTGTAGAGGGAGCTTTACTCTGTATCTAACCCCCTGTACCTGCCCTGGGAGTGTTTGATGGGACAGCATAGAGGGAGCTTTACTCTGTATCTAACCCCCTGTACCTGCCCTGGGAGTGTTTGATGGGACAGTGTAGAGGGAGCTTTACTCTGTATCTAACCCCCTGTACCTGCCCTGGGAGTGTTTGATGGGACAGTGTAGAGGGAGCTTTACTCTGTATCTAACCCCCTGTACCTGCCCTGGGATTGTTTGATGGGACAGTGTAGAGGGAGCTTTACTCTGTATCTAAGCCCCTGCACCTGCCCTGGGAGTGTTTGATGGGACAGTGTAGAGAGCGAGAGTGAGAGAGGAACAGAAAGAGAGAGAGACTGACAGAGAGACAGGGAGACTGAAAGAGAGAGCGAGAGAGAGGGACTCTGTATCTAACCCCGTGCATTACTTGCCCTGGGAGTGTTTGATGGGACAGTGTAGAGAGAGCTTTACTCTGTATCTAACCCCCTGTACCTGCCCAGGGAGGTTTGATGGGACAGTGTAGAGGGAGCTTTACTCTGTATCTAACCCCCTGTACCTGCCCAGGGAGGTTTGATGGGACAGTGTGGAGGGAGATTAAATGCCCAACTCTCTCTATCCCTCTCGCTTTCTCTCTCAGTCTCTCTCTCTGTCTGTTCCTCTGTCTCTCTCGCTCTCTCTTTCCGGGTCCCTGTCTCTCTCCCTCTCTGTATCTCTGTCCCTTTTTCTCTCTCGCTTTCTCTTTCAGTCTCCCTGTCTCTCTCCCTCTCTGTATCTCTGTCCCTTTCTCTCTCTCGCTCTCTCTTTCAGTCACCCTGTCTCTCTCCCTCTCTGTATCTCTGTCCCTTTATCTCTCTCGCTCTCTGTTTCAGTCACCCTGTCTCTCTCCCTCTCTGTATCTCTGTTCCTCTCTCTCTCTTGCTCTCTGTCAGTCTCTCTGTCTCCCTCTCTCCGTCTTGCTCCCTCACTCTCTCCCTCGCTACCAATTTCTATCCATCTATCTCTCTTTCACTTTTTCCTCTGTCTCTGCTGCTGTCCATTTCCGATCTCTCTCTTTCTTTCCCTTTTCTGTAACACTCTCTCTCTATCCCAAATTCTCTCACTGCTTCTCCCTGTCCACCTCTCTTTTTCTCTCTCCCTGTCTCTCATTCCCATTCTGATGTGTCCTTGATTGAAAAGTACCCTGACATATTGCAGCCTGACTGTTTAAACCCACAGCAAGAAATCACATTTCTGGGACATTTTTGATTTGCTGACCATCCAATTGTGGCTTGGAATGTGTGGGTTAAATCTCGTTTCTCCATCTGAAAACTGTGAGTGTTTCAGATTGAGCAGTATATGGGATCAAAGGCTGATTCAGACAATGCTGCTTTGTGGAACGGTGTGATATCTTCACAGGGCAGGACATGGAGAAGTTTTGTTGGTTTGAATAAGGTGTAAATACGATTGTGTCGCCCCCTCACAGACACACAGGATTGAAGCTGTTTACCATCAATGCCCTGAAAGAATGAAATGGTTCAACAAGGTGTGACTGACTTCAAACTCTTCAAACACATGAAGGACCCGGAGACTGGGACCAACACAAAGCCCCGAGCCCAGGCAGGCAAACCAGGTTTGTTCACAGATCACCCATTTTGGTTTAGATTTCAAAAATATACTTTATTCATTGAAAATGTTCACAATACACTGGAAAATAGTTCAGTACATTGCGATCAGCAATTCCATACAATTCATTTGGATGCTGAGAGCATTTCCATACAATACACGAGCGTACATTTCATTTCAAGGTGGAGTTTAGTCCAATCTGTAAATGCCGTTCCATGTAGCACTGTGTAAATAAGGGTATTACATGGAGCAGGTAAGGACAGGTTTACATTACATTCCAGGATACATTTCAATCCTTATCACCAATCACGTTACAGGTAGCACTGTGTCGATGGAAGCAGGACACGCAACGGATGAGAATACATTGAGATGTCTTTACAAGTTACTAAACAGTGCAGAAACTGACATTATACATGACACAACACAGGTGTGTTTCAGTACATGGGGCTCGATGTATACAAGCAGATTAACAAGTACAGGCCGAGGGGGTCTGATTCCATCCCCTGGCGATGTGACATTCTGTCAAACGTGTTCGACATTCTGCTCAGGGAACAGTCTGTTAGATAATCTCACTCTACACTGTCCCATCAAACACTCCCAGGGCAGGTACAGGGGGTTAGATACAGAGTAAAGCTCCCTCTACACTGTCCCATCAAACACTCCCAGGGCAGGTACAGCATGGGGTTAGATACAGAGTAAAGCTCCCTCTACACTGTCCCATCAAACACTCCCAGGGCAGGTACAGGGGGTTAGAGACAGAGTAAAGCTCCCTCTACACTGTCCCATCAAACACTCCCAGGTCAGGTACAGGGGGTTAGATACAGAGTAAAGCTCCATCTACACTGTCCCATCAAACACTCCCAGGGCAGGTACAGGGGGTTAGATACAGTGTAAAGCTCCCTCTACACTGTCCCATCAAACACTCCCAGGGCAGGTACAGGGGGTTAGATGCAGAGTAAAGCTCCCTCAACACTGTTCCATCAAACACTCCCAGGGCAGGTACAGGGGGTTAGATACAGAGTAAAGCTCTCTCTGCACTGTCCCATCAAACACTCCCAGGGCAGGTACAGGGGGTTAGATACAGAGTAAAGCTCCCTCGATACTGTCCCATCAAACACTCCCAGGGCAGGTACAGGGGGTTAGATACAGAGTAAAGCTCCCTCTACAGTGTCCCATCAAACAGTCCCAGCACAGGTACAGGGGGTTAGATACAGAGTAAAGCTCTCTCTACACTGTCCCATCAAACAATCCCAGGGCAGGTACAGGGGGTTAGATACAGAGTAAAGCTCTCTCTACACTGTCCCATCAAACAATCCCAGGGCAGGTACAGGGGGTTAGATACAGAGTAAAGCTCCCTCTACACTGTCCCATCAAACACTCCCAGGGCAGGTACAGGGGGTTAGATACAGAGTAAAGCTCTCTCTACACTGTCCCATCAAACACTCCCAGGGCAGGTACAAGGGGTTAGATACAGAGTAAAGCTCTCTCTACACTGTCCCATCAAACAATCCCAGGGCAGGTACAGGGGGTTAGATACAGAGTAAAGCTCACTCTACACTGTCCCAGCAAACACTCCCAGGGCAGGTACAGGGGTTAGATACAGAATAAAGCTCCCTCTACACTGTCCCATCAAACACTCCCAGGGCAGGTACAGCACGGGGTTAGATACAGAGTAAAGCTCCCTCTACACTGTCCCATCAAACACTCCCAGGGCAGGTACAGGGTTTAGATACAGAGTAAAGCTCCCACTACACTGTCCCATCAAACTCTCCCAGGGCAGGTACAGGGCGTTAGATACAGAGATAATCTCCCTCTACACTGCCCCATCAAACACTCCCACGGCAGGTACAGGGAGTTAGATACAGAGTAAAGCTCCCTCTATACTGTCCCATCAAACTCTCCCAGGGCAGGTACAGGGCGTTAGATACAGAGATAATCTCCCTCGACACTGTCCCATCAAACACTCCCAGGGCAGGTACAGGGAGTTAGATACAGAGTAAAGCTCCCTCTACACTGTCCCATCAAACACTCCCAGGGCAGGTACAGGAAATTAGTTACATAGATAATCTCACTCTACACTGTCCCTTCAAACTCTCCCAGGGCAGGTACAGGGGGTTAGATACAGAGTAAAGCCCCCTCTACACTGTCCCATCAAACACTCCCAGTGCAGGTACAGGAGGTTAGATACAGAGTAAAGCTCCCTCTACACTGTCCCATCAAACACTCCCAGGGCAGGTACAGCACGGGATAGATACAGAGTACAGCTCCCTCTGCACTGTCCCATCAAACACTCCAAGTGCAGGTACAGGGTGTTAGATACAGAGTAAAGCTCCCTCAACACTGTCCCATCAAACACTCCCAGGGCAGGTACAGGGTGTTAGATACAAAGTCAAGCTCTCTCCACAATGTCCCATGCAATACTCCCAGCGCAGGTACAGCACGGAGTTAGATACAGAGTAAAGCTCTCTCTACACTGTCCCATCAAACACTCCCAGGGCAGGTACAGGGGGTTAGATACAGAGTAAAGCTCTCTCTACACTGTCCCATCAAACACTCCCAGGGCAGGTACAGCCCGGGGTTAGATACAGAGTAAAGCTCCCTCTACACTGTCCCATCAAACACTCCCAGGGCAGGTACAGCATGGGGTTAGATACAGAGTAAAGCTCTGTCTACACTGTCCCATCAAACACTCCCAGGGCAGATACAGCATGGGGTTAGATACAGAGTAAAGCTCCCTCTGCACTGTCCCATCAAACACTCCAGGGCAGGTACAGGGGGTTAGATACAGAGTAAAGCTCCCTCTCCACTGTCCCATCAAACACTCCCAGGGCAGGTACAAGGGGTTAGATACAGAGTAAAGCTCTCTCTACACTGTCCCATCAAACACTCCCAGGGCAGGTACAGGGGGTTAGATACAGAGTAAAGCTCCCTCTACACTGTCCCATCAAACACTCCCAGGGCAGGTACAGGGGCTTAGATACAGAGTAAAGCTCCCTCTACACTGTCCCATCAAACACTCCCAGGGCAGGTACGGGGGGTTCGACACAGAGACAATCTCCCTCCACACTGTCCCATCAAACACTCCCAGGGCAGGTACAGGGGGTTAGCTCCAGAGTAAACCTCCCTCTACACTGTCCCATCAAACTCTCCCAGGGCAGGTACAGGGCGTTAGATACAGAGATAATCTCCCTCTACACTGCCCCATCAAACACTCCCAGGGCAGGTACAGGGAGTTAGATACAGAGTAAAGCTCCCTCTATACTGTCCCATCAAACTCTCCCAGGGCAGGTACAGGGCGTTAGATACAGAGATAACCTCCCTCTACACTGTCCCATCAAACAATCCCAGGGCAGGTACAGGGAGTTAGATACAGAGTAAAGCTCCCTCTACACTGTCCCATCAAACACTCCCAGGGCAGGTACAGGAAATTAGATACATAGATAATCTCACTCTACACTGTCCCTTCAAACTCTCCCAGGGCAGGTACAGGGGGTTAGATACAGAGTAAAGCTCCCTCTACACTGTCCCATCAAACACTCCCAGGGCAGGTACAGGGAGTTAGATACAGCGTAAAGCTCCCTCTACACTGTCCCATCAAACACTCCCAGTGCAGGTACAGGGTGTTAGATACAGAGTAAAGCTCCCTCAACACTGTCCCATCAAACACTCCCAGGGCGGGTACAGGGTGTTAGATACAAAGTCAAGCTCTCTCCACAATGTCCCATGCAATACTCCCAGCGCAGGTACAGCACGGAGTTAGATACAGAGTAAAGCTCCCTCTACATTGTCCCATCAAACACTCCCAGGGCAGGTACAGCATGGGGTTTAGATACAGAGTAAAGCTCTCTCTACACTGTCCCATCAAACACTCCCAGGGCAGATACAGCACGGGGTTAGATACAGAGTAAAGCTCCTTCTGCACTGTCCCATCAAACACTCCAGGGCAGGTACAGGGGGTTAGATACAGAGTAAAGCTCCCTCTACACTGTCCCATCAAACACTCCCAGGGCAGGTACAGCATGGGGTTAGATACAGAGTAAAGCTCTCTCCACACTGTCCCATCAAACACTCCCAGGGCAGGTACAAGGGGTTAGATACAGAGTAAAGCTCTCTCTACACTGTCCCATCAAACACTCCCAGGGCAGGTACAGGGGGTTAGATACAGAGTAAAGCTCCCTCTACACTGTCCCATCAAACACTCCCAGGGCAGGTACAGGGGGTTAGATACAGAGTAAAGCTCCCTCTACACTGTCCCAGCAAACACTCCCAGGGCAGGTACAGGGGTTAGATACAGAATAAAGCTCCCTCTACACTGTCCCATCAAACACTCCCAGGGCAGGTACAGGGGGTTAGATACAGAGTAAAGCTCCCTCTACACTGTCCCATCAAACACTCCCAGGGCAGGTACGGGGGGTTCAACACAGAGACAATCTCCCTCCACACTGTCCCATCTAACTCTCCCAGGGCAGGTACAGGGGATTAGATACAGAGTAAAGCTCCCTCCACACTGTCCCATCAAACACTCCCAGGGCAGGTACAGGGGGTTAGATACAGAGTAAAGCTCCCTCTACACTGTCCCATCAAACACTCCCAGGCCAGGTACAGGGGGTTAGCTCCAGAGTAAACCTCCCTCTACACTGTCCCATCAAACTCTCCCAGGGCAGGTACAGGGCGTTAGATACAGAGATAATCTCCCTCTAAACTGCCCCATCAAACACTCCCAGGGCAGGTACAGGGAGTTAGATACAGAGTAAAGCTCCCTCTATACTGTCTCATCAAACTCTCCCAGGGCAGGTACAGGGCGTTAGATACAGAGATAATCTCCCTCTACACTGTCCCATCAAACACTCCCAGGGCAGGTACAGGGAGTTAGATACAGAGTAAAGCTCACTCTACACTGTCCCATCAAACACTCCCAGGGCAGGTACAGGAAATTAGATACATAGATAATCTCACTCTACACTGTCCCTTCAAACTCTCCCAGGGCAGGTACAGGCGGTTAGATACAGAGTAAAGCCCCCTCTACACTGTCCCATCAAACACTCCCAGTGCAGGTACAGGGGGTAAGATACAGAGTAAAGCTCCCTCTACACTGTCCCATCAAACACTCCCAGGGCAGGTACAGGAGGTTAGATACAGAGTAAAGCTCCCTCTACACTGTCCCATCAAACACTCCCAGGGCAGGTACAGCACGGGATAGATACAGAGTACAGCTCACTCTGCACTGTCCAATCAAACACTCCTAGGGCAGGTACAGGGGGTTAGATACGGAGATAATCTCCCTCTACACAGTCCCATCAAATACTCGCAGGGCAGGTACAGGGGGTTAGACACAGAGTAAAGCTCCCTCTACACTGTCCCATCAAACACTCCCTGGGCAGGTACAGCACGGGGTTAGATACAGAGTAAAGCTCCCTCTACACTGTCCATCAAACACTCCCATGGCAGATACAGGGGGTTAGAAAAAAAGTAAAGCTACCTCTACACTGTCCCATCAAACACTCCCAGGGCAGGTACAGGGGGTTAGATACAGAGATAATCTCCCTCTACACTGTCCCATCAAACATTCCCAGGGCAGGAAAGGTGGTTAGATACAAAATAAAGCTCTCTCTACACTGTCCCATCAAACACTCCCAGGGCAGGTACAGCACGGGGTTAGATACAGAGATATTCTCCCTCTACACTGTCCCATCAAACACTCCCAGGGCAGGTACAAGGGGTTAGATACAGAGTAAAGCTCCCTCTACACTGTCCATCAAACACTCCCAGGGCAGGTACAGGGGGTTAGATACAGAGTAAAGCTCCCTCTACACTGTCCCATCAAACACTCCCAGGGCAGGTACAGGGGTTTAGATACAGAGTAAAGCTCCCTCTACACTGTCCATCAAAGACTCCCCAGGCAGGTACAGGGGGTTAGTTACAGAGATAATCTCCCTCTACACTGTCCCATCAAACACTCCCAGGGCAGCTACAGGGGGTTAGATACAGAGTAAAGATCCCTCTACACTGTCCCACTGTGGGGGGAAGCTGTGTGTCTGTGTTTGTCTCTCCCCCCCACTCTCTGTCTCTCTCCTCTCTGTCCCTCTCTCTCTCCCTCTGTCTCTGCTTCTCACTCTTTCTCTCCCTCCCTCTCTCTGTCCATCTCTCTCTCCCTCTGTCTCTGCTTCTCTCTCTTTCTCTCTCTCTCCCTCTCTTTCTCTCTCTGTCTCTGCTTCTCTCTCTCTCTCTCCCTCCCTCTCTCTGTCCATCTCTCTCTCCCTCTGTCTCTGCTTCTCTCTCTTTCTCTCTCCCTCCCTCTCTTTCTCCCTCTGTCTCTGCTTCTCTCTCTTTCTCTCCCTCCCTCTCTCTGTCTATCTCTCTCTCTCCCTCTGTCTCTGCTACTTTTTCTCTCTCCCTCCCACTCTCTGTCCATCTCTCTCTCCCTCTGTCTCTGCTTCTCTCTCTTTCTCTCTCTCTCCCTCTCTTTCTCCCTCTGTCTCTGCTTCTCTCTCTCTCTCTCCCTCCTTCTCTCTGTCCATCTCTCTCTCCTTCTCATTCTCTCTCCCTCCCTCTCTCTGTCCATCTCTCTCTCCCTCTGACTCTGCTTCTCTCTCTCTCGCTCTTCCTCCCTCTCTCTGTCCATCTTTCCCTCTCTCTGTCTCTGCTTCTCTCTCTCTCTATCTGTCTCTCTGATGCTTGGACATTGATTAGAGAGATCGACTGCTCACTAATTTAATCTCCCTCTGCACTGTCCCAGCAAACACTCCCAGGGAAGGTACAGGGGGTTAGATACAGAGTAAAGCTCCCTCTACACTGTCCCATCAAACACTCCCAGGGCAGGTACAGGGGGTTAGATACAGAGTAAAGCTCCCTCTACACTGTCCCATCAAACACTCCCAGGGCAGGTACAGGGAGTTCGATACAGAGTAAAGCTCCCTCTACACTGTCCCAGCAAACACTCCCAGGGCAGGTACAGGGGGTTAAATACAGAGTAAAGCTCCCTCTACACTGTCCCATCAAACACTCCCAGGGCAGGTACAGGGAGTTAGATACAGAGTAAAGCTCCCTCTACACTGTCCCATCAAACACTCCCAGGGCAGGTACAGGGGGTTAGATACAGAGTAAAGCTCTCTCTACACTGTCCCATCAAACACTCCCAGGGCAGGTACAGGGGGTTAGATACAGAGTAAAGCTCCCTCTACACTGTCCCATCAAACACTCCCGGGGCAGGTACAGGGTGTTAGATACAGAGTAAAGCTCCCTCTCCACTGTCCCATCAAACACTCCAAGGGCAGGTACAGGGGGTTAGATACAGAGTAAAGCTCCATCTACACTATCCCATCAAACACTCCCAGGGCAGGTACAGGGGGTTAGATACAGAGTAAAGCTCCCTCTACACTGTCCCATCAAACACTCCCAGGGCAGGTACAGGGGGTTAGATACAGACAAAAGCTCCCTCTACACTGTCCCATCAAACAATCCCAGGGCAGGGACAGGGATTTAGATACAGAGTAAAGCTCCCTCTACACTGTCCCATGAAACACTCCCAGGGCACGTACAGCACGGGGTTAGATACAGAGTAAAGCTCCCTCTACACTGTCCCATCAAACACTCCCAGGGAAGGTACAGGGGGTTAGATACAGAGTAAAGCTCCCTCTACACTGTCCCATCAAACACTCCCAGGGCAGGTACAGGTGGTTAGATACAGAATAAAGCTCCCTCTACACTTTCCCATCAAACACTCCCAGGGCAGGTACAGGGGGTTAGATACAGAGTAAAGCTCCCTCTACACTGTCCCATCAAACACTCCCAGGGCAGGTACAGCACGGGGTTAGATACAGAGTAAAGCTCCCTCTACACTGTCCCATCAAACACTCCCAGGGCAGGTACAGCACGGGGTTAGATACAGAGTAAAGCTCCCTCTACACTGTCCCATCAAACACTCCCAGGGCAGGTACAGGGGGTTAGATACAGAGTAAAGCTCCCTCTACACTGTCCCATCAAACACTCCCAGGGCAGGTACAGGTGGTTTGATACAGAATAAAGCTCCCTCTACACTTTCCCATCAAACACTCCCAGGGCAGGTACAGGGGGTTAGATACAGAGTAAAGCTCCCTCTGCACTGTCCCATCAAACACTCCCAGGGCAGGTACAGGGGGTTAGATACAGAGTAAAGCTCCCTCTACACTGTCCCCATCAAACACTCCCAGGGAAGGTACAGGGGGTTAGATACAGAGTAAAGCTCCCTCTACACTGTCCCCATCAAACACTCCCAGGGCAGGTACAGCACGGGGTTAGATTCAGAGTAAAGCTCCCTCTACACTGTCCCATCAAACTCGCCTAGGGCAGGTACAGGGGGTTAGATACAGAGTAAAGCTCCCTCTACACTGTCCCATCAAACACTCCCAGGGCAGGTACAGGGGGTTAGATACAGAGTAAAGCTCCCTCTACACTGTCCCATCAAACACTCCCAGGGCAGGTACAGCACGGGGTTAGATACAGAGTAAAGCTCCCTCTACACTGTCCCATCAAACACTCCCAGGGCAGGTACAGCACGGGGTTAGATACGGAGATAAGAACATATGAAATGGGATCAGGAGTAGGCCATATGGCCCCTCGAGCCTGCTCCACCATTTAATACGATCATGTCTGATCCGATCATGGACTCAGCTCCACTTCCCTGCCCGCTCCCTATAAACCCTTATCCCTTATCGGTTAAGGAACTGTCTATCTCTGTCTTAAATTTATTCAATGTCCCGGCTTCCACAGCTCTCTGAGGCAGCGAGTTCCACAGATTTACAACCCTCTGAGAGAAGAAATTCCTCCTCATCTCAGTTTTAAATGGGCGGCCCCTTATTCTAAGACCATGCCCCCTAGTTCTAGTCTCCCCCATCAGTGGGAACATCCTCTCTGTATCCACCTTGTCGACCCCCTCATTATCTTATCCGTTTCATTAGTTAGTTACCTGCGGTCTTATAGTTAATTACATTTGGAGAGAGCACCTCTCTGTTTGTCTCTCTGTCTCACTCCCTCTATCTCCCTCTCCCACTCTCCCTCTCTCCAACTCTATCTCTCCCATTCTGTCTCGCTACCTCTCTCTCCCTCTGTCTCTGTCTCTCTCCCTCTCTCCCACTCTGTATCGCTTCATCGCTCTCTCTCTCGCTTTCTCTCTCTCTCTGTTTCTCTCCCTCTCTCTCTACCTCTCTCTCTCCCGCTCTCTCTCTATTGTTCTCTCCGTCTCTCTATCTCTCTCCGTCTCTCTCTGTCTCGCTCTCTCTCTCACACTGTATCCCTCCCTCTTTCTCCCTCCCTCTCTCTCTCTCTGTTCCTCCCTCTCTCTCTCAATCTCTGTCTCGCTTTCGCACTCTCTCACACTATCTCTCTCTCTCGCTCTCTCTCTGTCTCTCTATCTCGCTGCCTCTCAATCCCTGTCTCTCTCTCACGCTCTCACGTTCTGTCTCTCTCTCTATCTCTCTCTGTCCCTTTCTCTCTCTGTCTTTCTCTCTCTCTGTTTCTCACTTTCTCTCTTATCTGTCTTTCTCTCTATCTCTCTCGGTCTCATGACCTGTCTCTCTCTCTCTCTCTCTCTCGCTCTGTCTCTGTCTCTCTCTCCCTCTCTATCTCCATCTCTCTCTCTCTCTCTCCTCTCTCTCTCTCTCTGTCTCTCTCTCTCTCTCCCTCTCTATCTCCGTCTCTCTCTCTCTGTCTCTCTCTCTCTGTCTCTCCCTGTCTCCCTCAGTCTATCGGACTCTGAAACAAGAGACTTGGTATAAAATGGTCACCACGCATCTCGTAAAATGGCTGCTCAATCTCACACAAACTAATCCCACTGCCACACTCTCTCCCCACAGTCCCGTATCAATCCCCAAACTAATCACACTGCCCCGCTCTCTCCCCATAGCCCTGTATCAATCCCCAAACTAATCCCACTGCCCCGCTGTCTCCCCATAGTCCTGTATCAATCTCCAAACTAATCCCACTGTCCCGCTCTCTCCCCATAGTCCTGTATCAATCCACAAAGTAATCCCACTGCGCAATTTTCTCCCCATAGTCCTGTATCAATCCCCAAACTAATCCCACTGCCCCGCTCTCTCCCATAGTCCTGTATCAATCCCAAAACTAATCCCACTGCCCCGCTCTCTCCCCATAGCCTTCTATCAATCCCCAAACTAATCCCACTGCCCCGCTCTCTCCCCATAGTCCTGTATCAATCCCCAAACTAATCCCACTGCCCCGCTCTCTCCCCATAGTCCTGTATTAATCTCTAAACTAATCCCACTGCCCCGCTCTCTCCCAATAGTCCTGTATCAATCCCCAAACTAATCCCACAGCCCCGCTCTCTCCCCATAGTCCTGTATCAATCTCCAAACTAATCCCACTGCCCCGCTCTCTCCCCATAGTCCTGTATCAATCTCCAAACTAATCCCACTGCCCCGCTCTCTCCCAATAGTCCTGTATCAATCCACAAAGTAATCCCACTGCCCCGCTCTCTCCCCATAGTCCTGTATCAATCTCCAAACTAATCCCACTGCCCCGCTCTCTCCTCATCGTCCTGTATCAATCCCCAAACTAATCCCACTGCCCCGCTCTCTCCCAATAGTCCTGTATCAATCTCCAAACTAATCCCACTGCCCCGCTCTCTCCCCATAATCCTGTATCAATCTCCAAACTAATCACACTGCCCCGCTCTCTCCCCATAGTCCTGTATCAATCCCCAGACGAATCCCACTGCCCCGCTCTCTCCCCATAGTCCTGTATCAATCCCCAAACTAATCCCACTGCCCCGCTCTCTCCCCATAGTCCTGTTTCAATCCCCAAACTAATCCCACTGCCCCGCTCTCTCCCCATAGTCCTGTATCAATCCCCAAACTAATCCCACTGCCCCGCTCTCTCCCCATAGTCCTGTATCAATCCCCAAACTAATCCCACTGCCCCGCTCTCTCCCCATAGTCCTGTATCAATCCCCAAACTAATCCCACTGCCCCGCTCTCTCCCCATAGTCCTGTATCAATCTCCAAACTAGTCCCACTACCCCGCTCTCTCCCCATAGTCCTGTATCAATCTCCAAACTAATCCCACTGCCCCGCTCTCTCCCCATAGCCCTGTATCAATCCCCAAACTAATCCCACTGTCCCGCTCTCTCCCCATAGTCCTGTATCAATCCCAAACTAATCCCACTGTCCCGCTCTCTCCCCATAGTCCTGTATCAATCTCCAAACTAATCCCACTGCCCCGCTCTCTCCCCATAGTCCTGTATCAATCCCCAAACTAATCCCACTGTCCCGCTCTCTCCTCATAGTCCTGTATCAATCTCCAAACTAATCCCACTGCCCCGCTCTCTCCCCATAGTCCTGTATCAATCCCCAAACTAAACCCACTGCCCTGCTCTCTCCCCATAGTCCTGTATCAATCCCCAAACTAATCCCACTGCCCCGCTCTCTCCCCATAGTCCTGTTCCAATCCCCAAACTAATCCCACTGCCCCGCTCTCTCCCCATAGTCCTGTTCCAATCCCCAAACTAATCTCACTGCCCCACTCTCTCCCCAAAGCCTTGTATCAATCTCCAAACTAATCCCACTGTTCCGCTCTCTCCCTATAGTCCTGTTTCAATCCCCAAACTAATCCCACTGCCCCGCTCTCTCCCCATAGTCCTGTATCAATCCCCAAACTAATCCCACTGCCCCGCTCTCTGCCCATAGTCCTGTATCAATCCCCAAACTAATCCCACTGACCCCTCTCTCCCCATAGTCCTGTATCAATCCCCAAACTAATCCCACTGTCCCATTCTCTCCCCATAGTCTTGTATCAATCTCCAAACTAATCCCACTGCCCCTCTCTCCCCATAGTCCTGTATCAATCTCCAAACTAATCCCACTGCCCCTCTCTCCCCATAGTCCTGTATAAATCCCCAAACTAATCCCACTGCCCCGCTCTCTCCCCATAGTCCTGTATCAATCCCCAAACTAATCCCACTGCCCCGCTCTCTCCCCATAGTCCTGTTTCAATCCCCAAACAAATCCCACTGCCCCGCTCTCTCCCTATAGTCCTGTATCAATCCCCAAACTAATCCCACTGCCCCGCTCTCTCCCCATAGTCCTGTATCAATCCCCAAACTAATCCCACTGCCCCGCTCTCCCCATAGTCCTGTATCACTCCCCAAACTAATGCCACTGCCCCGCTCTCTCCCCATAGTCCTGTATCAATCCCCAAACTAATCCCACTGCCCTGCTCTCTCCCCATAGTCCTGTATCAATCTCCAAACTAATCCCACTGCCCCGCTCTCTCCCCATCGCCCTGTATCAAACTCCAAACTAATCCCACTGCCCCGCTCTCTCCCCATAGTCCTGTATCAATCCCCAAACTCTCTTTGACTCTCTCTGTATCACTCGCTCTCTCCCTATCTCTCTCTATTCCCGTAACTCTCTCTCTCTGACTCTGTCTGTCTCTCCCTCTCTGACTCTCTCTGTATCACTCTCTCTCTCCCTATCTCTCTCTATCCCCCGAACTCTCTCTCTCTGACTCTCTCTGTCTCTCTCTCTCTCTCTGACTCTCTCTGTCTCTCTCACTCTCTGACTCTCTCCGTCTCTCTCTGTCTCGCTCTCTCTCTGACTCTCGCTGTCTCTCTCTCTCTGACTCTCTCTGTCTCTCTCTCACTCTCTTGTCACTCTCTATCTCTCTCTCTCTCCCTCTCTGTCTCTCTCTCTGTGTCTCTATTTCTATGTCTCTTTCTCTGTCTCTCTCTCTCTGTCTCTCCCTCTCTGTCTTTGACTCTCTCTGTCTCTCTCTCTCTGACTCTCTCTGTCTCTCTCTCTGACTCTCTCTGTCTCTCTCTCTCTCTCTATTTCTCTCACTCTCCATCTGACTATCTCTGTCTCTCTCTATCTCTGACTCTCTCTCTGACTCTCTCTTTCTCCCTCTCTGTCTCTCTCTCTCACTATCTCTCTCTCTCTGTCTCTCCCTCTCTCTCTTTGACTCTCTCTGTCTCTCTCTCTCTGACTCTCTCAGTCTCTCTCTCTCTCTCGCTGACTCTCTCCATCCATCTCTCTCTCTCTCTCTCTCTCTCTATCCCTCTCTCTGTCTCTCTCGCTCTCTCTCTGACTCTCTCTGTCTCTCTCTCTCTGACTCTCACCCTCTCTGTCTGTATGTCTGTTTCTTTCTCTGTATATCTCCCTCTCTCTCTCTCTGTGTCTCTCTGAAGCTCTCCCTGAACCACAGTGACAATGCACATACCGAACTTCAGTCATCCATTTTACATTTGTTAATGGTCGCCATTTGATGTTAACACTGGGAGATTGATTACAGAGACCGACTACTCTCTAATTTAACGTTAGCTGCTTAAAAGTGTACCTGCCCTGGGAGGGTTTGATGTGACAGTGTAGAGGGAGCTTTAATCTGTATCTAACCCCCTGTACCTGCCCTGGGAGTGTTTGATGGGACAGTGTAGAGGGAGCTTTACTCTGTATCTAACTCCCTGTACCTGCCCTGGGAGTGTTTGATGGGACAGTGTAGAGGGAGCTTTAATCTGTATCTAACCCCCTGTACCTGCCCTGGGAGTGTTTGATGGGACAGTGTAGAGGGAGCTTTACTCTGTATCTAACCCCCTGTAACTGCCCTGGGAATGTTTGATGGGACAGTGTAGAGGGAGCTTTACTCTGTATCTAACCCCCTGTACCTGCCCTGGGAGTGTTTGATGGGACAGTGTCGAGGGAGCTTTACTCTGTATCTAACCCCCTGTACCTGCCCTGGGCGTGTTTGATGGGACAGTGCAGAGGGAGCTTTACTCTGTATCTAACCCCCTGTACCTGCCCTGGGAGTGTTTGATGGGACAGTGTAGAGGGAGCTTTACTCTGTATCTAACCCCCTGACCCTGCCCTGGGAGTGTTTGATGGGACAGTGTAGAGGGAGCTTTACTCTCTATCTAACCTCCTGACCCTGCCCTGGGAGTGTTTGATGGGACAGTGTAGAGGGAACTTTACTCTGTATCTAACCCCGTGCTGTACCTGTCCTGGGAATGTTTGATGGGACAGTGTAGAGGGAGCTTTACTCTGTATCTAACCCCCTGACCCTGCCCTGGGAGTGTTTGATGGGACAGTGTAGAGAGAGCTTTACTCTGCATCTAATCCCCTGTACCTGCCCTGGGAGTGTTTGATGGGACAGTGTAGAGGGAGCTTTACTCTGTATCTTACCCCCTGTACCTGCCCTGGGAGTGTTTGATGGGACAGTGTAGAGGGAGCTTTACTCTGTATCTAACCCCCTGTACCTGCCCTGGGAGTGTTTGATGGGACAGTGTAGAGGGAGCTTTACTCTGTATCGAACCTCCTGTACCTGCCCTGGGAGTGTTTGATGGGACAGTGTAGAGGGAGCTTTACTCTGTATCTAACCCCCTGTACCTGCCCTGGGAGTGTTTGATGGGACAGTGTAGAGGGAGCTTTACTCTGTATCTAACCCCCGGTACCTGCCCTGGGAGTGTTTGATGGGACAGTGTAGAGGGAGCTTTACTCTGTATCTAACCCCCTGTACCTGCCCTGGGAGTGTTTGATGGGACAGTGTAGAGGGAGCTTTACTCTGTATCTAACCCCCTGTACCTGCCCTGGGAGTGTTTGATGGGATAGTGTAGAGGGAGCTTTACTCTGTATCTAACCCCCTGTACATGCCCTGGGAGTGTTTGATGGGACAGTGTAGAGGGAGCTTTACTCTGTATCTAACCACCTGTACCTGCCCTGGGAGTGTTTGATGGGACAGTGTAGAGGGAGCTTTACTCTGTATCTAACCCCCTGTACATGCCCTGGGAGTGTTTGATGGGACAGTGTAGAGGGAGCTTTACTCTGTATCTAACCACCTGTACCTGCCCTGGGAGTGTTTGATGGGACAGTGTAGAGGGAGCTTTACTCTGTATCTAACCCCCTGTACCTGCCCTGGGAGTGTTTGATGGGACAGTGTAGAGGGAGCTTTACTCTGTATCTAACCCCCTGTACCTGCCCTGGGAGTGTTTGATGGGACAGTGTGGAGGGAGATTAAATGCCCAACTCTCTCTGTCCCTCTCGCTTTCTCTCTGTCAGTCTCTCTCTCTGTCTGTTCCTCTCTCTCTCTCTCGCTCTCTCTTTCAGTCTCCCTGTCTCTCTCCCTCTCTGTATCTCTGTTCCTCTCTCTCTCTCGCTCTCTCTTTCAGTCTCCCTGTCTCTCTCCCTCTCTATCTCTGTTCCTCTCTCTCTCTCGCTCTCTCTTTCAGTCTCCCTGTCTCTCTCCCTCTCTGTATCTCTGTTCCTCTCTCTCTCTCGCTCATTCAGTCTCTCTGTCTCCCTCTCTCCGTCTTGCTCCCTCACTCTCTCCCTCGCTCCCAATTTCTATCCATCTATCTCTCTTTCACTTTTTCCTCTGTCTGTGCTGCTGTCCATTTCCGATCTCACTCTTTCTTTCCCTTTTCTGTAACACGCTCTCTCTATCCCAAATTCTCTCACTGTTTCTCCCTGTCCACCTCTCTTTTTCTCTCTCCCTGTCTCTCATTCCCATTCTGATGTGTCCTTGATTGAAAAGTACCCTGACATATTGCAGCCTGACTGTTTAAACACACAGCAAGAAATCACATTTCTGGGGCATTTTTGATTTGCTAACCATCCAATTGTGGCTTGGAATGTATGGGTTAAATCTCGTTTCTCCATCTGAAAACTGTGAGTGTTTCAGATTGAGCAGTATATGGGATCAAAGGCTGATTCAGACAATGCTGCTTTGTGGAACGGTGTGATATCTTCACAGGGCAGGACATGGAGAAGTTTTGTTGGTTTGAATAAGGTGTAAATACGATTGTGTCGCCCCCCTCACAGACACACAGGATTGAAGCTGTTTACCATCAATGCCCTGAAAGAATGAAATGGTTCAACAAGGTGTGACTGACTTCAAACTCTTCAAACACATGAAGGACCCGGCGAGTGGGACCAATACACAAAGCCCCGAGCCCAGGCAGGCAAACCAGGTTTGATCACAGATCACCCAGACACGTGTCCTGGTGTAAAATGGTCACCACGCATCTCATGTAAAATGGGTGCACAATTTCACCCAAACTAATCCCACTGTCCCGCTCTCTCCCCATAGTCCTGTATCAATCCCCAAACTAATCCCACTGTCCCGCTCTCTCCCCATAGTCCTGTATCAATCCCCAAACTAATCCCACTGTCCCGCTCTCTCCCCATAGTCCTGTATCAATCCCCAAACTAATCCCACTGTCCCGCTCTCTCCCCATAGTCCTGTATCAATCTCCAAACTAATCCCACTGCCCCGCTCTCTCCCTATAGTCCTGTATCAATCCCAAACTAATCCCACTGCCCCGCTCTCTCCCTATAGTCCTGTATCAATCCCAAACTAATCCCACTGTCCCGCTCTCTCCCCATAGTCCTGTATCAATTCCCAAGCTAATCCCACTGCCCCGCTCTATCCCCATACTCCTGTATCAATCCCCAAACAATCCCACTGCCCCGCTCTCTCCCCATAGTCCTGTATGAATCTCCAAACTAATCCCACTGCCCCGCTCTCTCCCCATAGTCCTGTATCAATCTCCAAACTAATCCCACTGCCCCGCTCTCTCCCCATAGTCCTGTATCAATCCCCAAACTAATCCCACTGCCCCGCTCTCTCCCCATAGCCCTGTATCAATCCTAAACTAATCCCACTGCCCCGCTCTCTCCCCATAGTCCTGTATCAATCCCCAAACTAATCCCACTGTCCCGCTCTCTCCTCATAGACCTGTATCAATCCCAAACTAACCCCACTGCCCCGCTCTCTCCCCATAGTCCTGTATCAATCCCCAAACTAATCCCACTGCCCCACTCTCTCCCCATAGTCCTGTATCAATCCCCAAACGAATCCCACTGTCCCGCTCTCTCCCCATAGTCCTGTATCAATCCCCAAACTAATCCCACTGCCCCGCTCTCTCCCCATAGTCCTGTATCAATCCCCAAACTAATCCCACTGCCCCGCTCTCTCCCCATAGCCCTGTATCAATCCCCAAACTAATCCAACTGCCCCGCTCTCTCCTCATAGTCCTGCATCAATCCCCAAACTAATCCCACTGCCCCGCTCTCTCCCCATAGCCCTGTATCAATCCCCAAACTAATCTCACTGCCCCACTCTCTCCACATAGTCCTGTATCAATCTCCAAACTAATTCCACTGCCCCGCTCTCTCCCCATAGTCCTGTATCAATCTCCAAACTAATCCCACTGCCCCGCTCTCTCCCCATAGTCCTGTATCAATCCCCAAACTAATCCCACTGCCCCGCTCTCTCCCCATAGTCCTGTATTAATCCCCAAACTAATCCCACTGCCCCTCTCTCTCCCCATACCCCTGTACCAATCCCCAAACTAATCCCACTGCCCCGCTCTCTCCCCATAGTCCAGTATCAATCCCCAAACAAATCCCACTGCCCCGCTCTCTCCCCATAGTCCTGTATCAATCCCCAAACTAATCCCACTGCCCCTCTCTCTCCCCATAGTCCTGTATCAATCCCCAAACTAATCCCACTGACCCGCTCTCTCCCCATAGTCCTGTATCAATCCCCAAACTAATCCCACTGCCCCGCTCTCTCCCCATAGTCCTGTATCAATCTCCAAACTAATCCCACTGCCCCGCTCTCTCCCCATAGTCCTGTATCAATCCCCAAACTAATCCTACTGCCCCGCTCTCTCCCCATAGTCCTGTATCAATCCCCAAACTAATCCCACTGCCCCGCTCTCTCCCCATAGTCCTGTATCAATCCCCAAACTAATCCCACTGCCCCGCTCTCTCACCATAGTCCTGTATCAATCCCCAAACTAATCCCACTGCCCCGCTCTCTCCCCATAGTCCTGTATCAATCCCCAAACTAATCCCACTGCCCCGCTCTCTCCCCATAGTCCTGTATCAATCCCCAAACTAATCCCACTGCCCCGCACTCTCCCCATAGCCCTGTATCAATCCCCAAACTAATCCCACTGCCCCGCTCTCTCCCCATCGTCCTGTATCAATCCCCAAACTAATCCCACTGCCCCGCTCTCTCCCCATAGTCCTGTATCAATCCCAGAATCGATACAGAAAGTGAGACAGACAGAGAGAGAGAGAGACACACACACACTCTCTCTCTCCCTCTCGCTCTCTCTCACTGTCTATCTCTCTGTCTCTCTCACTCTCTCTGTTCCTCTCTTTCACTCTGTCCCTCTCTCTGTCTCGCCCTATTTCTGTCTCTCTCTCTCTCTGTCTCTCTCTCTCACTCTGTATCTCTCTTTCTCGCACTTTCTCTCTTTCTGTCCCTCTCTCTGTTCCTCTCGCTCTCTCTCTCTCTCTCACTCTCTCTTTCCCTCTCTCTGTCCTTCTCCCTATCTCCCTCTCTCTCTCTGTGCCTCTCTCTCTCTCTCTGTCCTACAATCTCTATATCTCTGTCTCTCTCTCTCTCTCTCTCTTTCCCTGTGTTTCTCTCACTCTTTCTGTCTCTCTCCCTCTTTCTCTCTATCCCTCTCTCTCTCTATCCCCCTCTCTCTCTATCCCTCTCTTTCTCTCTCTGTCTCTCTCTCCTGCATTTTTCCATCACTTTCTCTCTCTGTCCCTCTCTCTGTCTCCCTCTCTCTCTCTATATATATATATAACTCTCTGTCTCTATCTCTCTCTCTCTATCTCTCTCACTCTCTCATTTTCTCACTCTCTGTCTATCTCTCTCTGTCTCTAACTCTCTGTCTCTCTGTCTCTCTCTCTCTCTTTCTCCGTCTCTTGCTCTCTCTCTCTCTGTCTCTCTGTCTCTCTCACTCACTCATTTTCTCTCTCTCTGTCTGTCTCTCTCTCTCTGTCTCTCTCTCTCTCTCTCTTTATCTGTTTCTCGCTCTCTCTCTCTGTCTCTCTCTCTCTCTGTGTCTCTGAGTTTCTCTCTCTGTCTCTCTCCTGTCTCTTTCCATCTTTCTCTCTCTCGCTCTGTCTCTCTGTCTCTCTCTCTAACTCTCTCTCTCACTGTCTCTCTCACTCTCTCTCTCTATCTATCTGTCTCTCTTTCTGTCGTCTCTCTGTCTCTGTCCCTCTCTCCCTATCTCTCTCTATCCCCCTTTCTCTCTGTCTGTTTCACTCTACCTCTCTCTGACACTCTCTGTCTCTCTCTGTCTCTCAGTCACACTCACTCTCTCTGTCTCTCTCTCTGCCTCGTTCTCTCGCTCTGTCTCTCTCTCTGACTTGTTCTCTCTGTCTCTCTCTCTCGCTCTGTCTTTCTCCTTCTCTCTCTGTCTCTCTCTCTCGCTCTGTCTCTCTCCTTCTCTCTCTCTCTGTCTCATTCCCTCTCTGTCTCCCTCTTCCTATCTCTCTCTATCCCTCTCTCCCACTCTCCTGTCTCTTTCCATCTCTCTCTGTCTCTCTATCTGTCTGTCTCTCTCTCTTTCTCTGTCTCTGTCACTCTCTCTCTCTCCCTCTCTCTGTCCCTCTCTCTGTGTTTCTCTCTCTGTCTCTCTCCCTCTCTCTCTCCTGTCTCTTTCCATCTCTCTCTCATTCTATCTCCCTCTCTCTTTCTCTCTCTCTGTCTCTCTCTCTCTGACAGCCTCGCTATGTCTCTCTCTCCCTCTATATCTGTCCCTCTATCTGTCTCTCTCTCTGTTTCTCCCTCTCTCTTTCTCTGTCTCTCCCCCTCTCTCAACATCCGTCTCTCTTCCTATCCCTCTCTCTCTCTATCACTCTCGCTCTCTGTCTCCCACTCTCTCTCTCCTGTTTCTTTCCATCTCTTGCTCTCTCTTTCTTTCTCTCTATCCCCCCCACGCTCTCTCTCTCTCTGTCTCTCTATCTCTCTCTGTCTTTCTCTCTGTCTGTCTCTCTCTCTCTCTGTCTCATTCACTCCCTATCTCTCTCTCTCTGTCTCTCTGTCTCTCTCTCTCTCTGTCTCTCTCTCTCTGTGTCTCTGAGTTTCTCTCTGTCTCTCTGTATCTCTCTCCTGTCTCTTTCCATCTCTTTCTCTCTCTCGGTCTCTCTTTCTCTCTCACTGTCTCTCTCTCTCTGTCCCTCCCTCTGTTCCCCGCTCTCTCTCTCTGTCTCTCTCACTATTTCTGTCTCTCTCTCTCTCTCACTCTCCCTATCTCTCTCTATCCCTCTCTCTCTGTCTGTCTGTCTCTCTCCCCCTCTCTCTGACACTCTCTGCCTCTCTCTCTCTCTTTGTCACACTCACTCTCTCTGTCTCTCTCTCTCTCTCTCTCTCTCTCTCTCGGTCTTTCTTTCTCTCTCTGACTCTCTCTGTCTCTCTCTCTCTCTCTCCCTTTCTGTCTCTCACTCTGTGTGTGTGTCTCGCTCTCTCTCTCTAACCCTCTCTGTCTCTCTGTCTCTCTCTCTCTGACTCTATCTGTCTCTCTCTCTCGCTTCCTCTCTGTCTCTCTCTCAATCTCTCTCTCCCTGTCTAAGTGTCTCTCCCTCTCTGTCTCTCTCTGTATGTATGTCTATCAATCCCCAAACTAATCCCACTGCCCCGCTCTCTCCCCATAGTCCTGTATCAATCCCCAAACTAATCCCACTGCCCCGCTCTCTCCCCATAGCCCTGTATCAATCCCAAACTAATCCCACTGCCCCGCTCTCTCCCCATAGTCCTGTATCAATCTCCAAACTAATCCCACTGCCCCGCTCTCTCCCCATAGTCCTGTATCAATCCCCAAACTAATCCCACTGCCCCGCTCTCTCCTCATAGACCTGTATCAATCCCAAACTAACCCCACTGCCCCGCTCTGTCCCCATAGTCCTGTATCAATCCCCAAACTAATCCCACTGCCCCGCTCTCTCCCCATAGTCCTGTATCAATCCGCAAACTAACCCCACTGCCCCGCTCTCTCCCCATAGTCCTGTATCAATCCCCAAACTAATCCCACTGCCCCACTCTCTCCCCATAGTCCTGTATCAATCCCCAAACTAATCGCACTGCCCCGCTCTCTCCCCATAGTCCTGTATCAATCCCCACACTAATCCCACTGCCCCGCTCTCTCCCCATAGCCCTGTATCAATCCCCAAACTAATCCCGCTGCCCCGCTCTCTCCCCATAGTCCTGTATCAATCCCCAAACTAATCTCACTGCCCCGCTCTCTCCCCATAGTCCTGTATCAATCCCCAAACTAATCCCACTGCCCCGCTCTCTCCCCATAGTCCTGTATCAATCTCCAAACTAATCCCACTGCCCCGCTCTCTCCCCATAGTCCTGTATCAATCTCCAAACTAATCCCACTGCCCCGCTCTCTCTCCATAGTCCTGTATCAATCTCCAAACTAATCCCACTGCCCCGCTCTCTCCCCATAGTCCTGTATCAATCTCCAAACTAATCCCACTGCCCCGCTCTCTCTCCATAGTCCTGTATCAATCCCCAAACTAATCCCACTGCCCCGCTCTCTCCCCATAGTCCTGTATCAATCTCCAAACTGATCCCACTGCCCCGCTCTCTCCCCATAGTCCTGTATCAATCTCCAAACTAATCCCACTGCCCCGCTCTCTCCCCATAGTCCTGTATCAATCCCCAAACTAATCCCACTGCCCCGCTCTCTCCCCATAGTCCTGTATCAATCTCCAAACTAATCCCACTGCCCCGCTCTCTCCCCATAGCCCTGTATCAATCCCCAAACTAATCCCACTGCCCCGCTCTCTCCCCATAGTCCTGTATCAATCCCCAAACTAATCTCACTGCCCCGCTCTCTCCCCATAGTCCTGTATCAATCTCTAAACTAATCCCACTGCCCCGCTCTCTCCCCATAGTCCTGTATCAATCTCCAAACTAATCCCACTGCCCCGCTCTCTCCCCATAGTCCTGTATCAATCCCCAAACTAATCCCACTGCCCCTCTCTCTCCCCACAGTCCTGTATCAATCCCCAGACTAATCCCACTGCCCCGCTCTCTCCCCATAGTCCTGTATCAATCCCCAAACTAATCCCACTGCCCCGCTCTCTCCCCATAGTCCTGTATCAATCCCCAAACTAATCCCACTGCCCCGCTCTCTCCCCATAGTCCTGTATCAATCCCCAAACTAATCCCACTGCCCCGCTCTCTCCCCATAGTCCTGTATCAATCCCCAAACTAATCCCACTGCCCCGCTCTCTCCCCATAGTCCTGTATCAATCCCCAAACTAACCCCACTGCCCCGCTCTCTCCCCATAGTCCTGTATCAATCCCCAAACTAATCCCACTGCCCCACTCTCTCCCCATAGTCCTGTATCAATCCCCAAACTAATCCCACTGCCCCGCTCTCTCCCCATAGTCCTGTATCAATCCCCACACTAATCCCACTGCCCCGCTCTCTCCCCATAGCCCTGTATCAATCCCCAAACTAATCCCGCTGCCCCGCTCTCTCCCCATAGTCCTGTATCAATCCCCAAACTAATCTCACTGCCCCGCTCTCTCCCCATAGTCCTGTATCAATCCCCAAACTAATCCCACTGCCCCGCTCTCTCCCCATAGTCCTGTATCAATCTCCAAACTAATCCCACTGCCCCGCTCTCTCCCCATAGTCCTGTATCAATCTCCAAACTAATCCCACTGCCCCGCTCTCTCCCCATAGTCCTGTATCAATCCCCAAACTAATCCCACTGCCCCGCTCTCTCCCCATAGTCCTGTATCAATCCCCAAACTAATCCCACTGCCCCGCTCTCTCCCCATAGTCCTGTATCAATCCCCAAACTAATCCCACTGCCCCGCTCTCTCCCCATAGTCCTGTATCAATCCCCAAACTAATCCCACTGCCCCGCTCTCTCCCCATCATCCTGTATCAATCCCCAAACTAATCCCACTGCCCCGCTCTCTCCCCATAGTCCTGTATCAATCCCAGAATCGATACAGAAAGTGAGACAGACAGAGAGAGAGAGAGACACACACACACACACTCTCTCTCTCCCTCTCGCTCTCTCTCACTGTCTATCTCTCTGTCTCTCTCACTCTCTCTGTTCCTCTCTTTCACTCTGTCCCTCTCTCTGTCTCGCCCTATTTCTGTCTCTCTCTCTCTCTGTCTCTCTCTCTCACTCTGTATCTCTCTTTCTCGCTCTTTCTCTCTTTCTGTCCCTCTCTCTGTTCCTCTCGCTCTCTCTCTCTCTCTCTCTCCCTCTCTCTTTCTCTCTCCCTCTCTCTTTCCCTCTCTCTGTCCTTCTCCCTATCTCCCTCTCTCTCTCTGTGCCTCTCTCTCTCTCTCTGTCCTACAATCTCTATATCTCTGTCTCTCTCTCTCTCTCTCTCTTTCCCTGTGTTTCTCTCTCTCTTTCTGTCTCTCTCCCTCTTTCTCTCTATCCCTCTCTCTCTCTATCCCCCTCTCTCTCTATCCCTCTCTTTCTCTCTCTGTCTCTCTCTCCTGCATTTTTCCATCACTCTCTCTCTCTGTCCCTCTCTCTGTCTCCCTCTCTCTCTATATATATATATATATATTTAACTCTCTGTCTCTATCTCTCTCTCTCTATCTCTCTCACTCTCTCATTTTCTCACTCTCTGTCTATCTCTCTCTGTCTCTAACTCTCTGTCTCTCTGTCTCTCTCTCTCTCTTTCTCCGTCTCTTGCTCTCTCTCTCTGTCTCTCTGTCTCTCTCACTCACTCATTTTCTCTCTCTCTGTCTGTCTCTCTCTCTCTGTCTCTCTCTCTCTCTCTCTTTATCTGTTTCTCGCTCTCTCTCTCTGTCTCTCTCTCTCTGTGTCTCTGAGTTTCTCTCTCTCTCTCTCTCTCTTGTCTCTTTCCATCTTTCTCTCTCTCGCTCTGTCTCTCTGTCTCTCTCTCTAACTCTCTCTCTGTGTCTCTCTCACTCTCTCTCTCTATCTATCTGTCTCTCTTTCTGTCGTCTCTCTGTCTCTGTCCCTCTCTCCCTATCTCTCTCTATCCCCCTTTCTCTCTGTCTGTTTCACTCTACCTCTCTCTGACACTCTCTGTCTCTCTCTGTCTCTCAGTCACACTCACTCTCTCTGTCTCTCTCTCTGCCTCGTTCTCTCGCTCTGTCTCTCTCTCTGACTTGTTCTCTCTGTCTCTCTCTCTCGCTCTGTCTTTCTCCTTCTCTCTCTGTCTCTCTCTCTCGCTCTGTCTCTCTCCTTCTCTCTCTCTTTGTCTCATTCCCTCTCTGTCTCTCTCTTCCTATCTCTCTCTATCCCTCTCTCCCACTCTCCTGTCTCTTTCCATCTCTCTCTGTCTCTCTATCTGTCTGTCTCTCTCTCTTTCTCTGTCTCTGTCACTCTCTCTCTCTCCCTCTCTCTGTCCCTCTCTCTGTGTTTCTCTCTCTGTCTCTCTCCCTCTCTCTCTCCTGTCTCTTTCCATCTCTCTCTCATTCTATCTCCCTCTCTCTTTCTCTCTCTCTGTCTCTCTCTCTCTGACAGCCTCGCTCTGTCTCTCTCTCTCTCTATCTGTTTCTATCTCTCTGTCTCTCGCTCTCTTTCTCTCTCCCTCTATCTCTGTCCCTCTATCTGTCTCTCTCTCTGTTTCTCCCTCTCTCTTTCTCTGTCTCTCCCCCTCTCTCAACATCCGTCTCTCTTCCTATCCCTCTCTCTCTCTATCACTCTCGCTCTCTGTCTCCCTCTCTCTCTCTCCTGTTTCTTTCCATCTCTTGCTCTCTCTTTCTTTCTCTCTATCCCCCCCACGCTCTCTCTCTCTCTGTCTCTCTATCTCTCTCTGTCTTTCTCTCTGTCTGTCTCTCTCTCTCTCTGTCTCATTCACTCCCTATCTCTCTCTCTCTGTCTCTCTCTCTCTCTGTCTCTCTCTCTCTGTGTCTCTGAGTTTCTCTCTGTCTCTCTGTATCTCTCTCCTGTCTCTTTCCATCGCTTTCTCTCTCTCGGTCTCTCTTTCTCTCTCACTGTCTCTCTCTCTCTGTCCCTCCCTCTGTTCCCCGCTCTCTCTCTCTGTCTCTCTCACTATTTCTGTCTCTCTCTCTCTCTCACTCTCCCTATCTCTCTCTATCCCTCTCTCTCTGTCTGTCTGTCTCTCTCCCCCTCTCTCTGACACTCTCTGCCTCTCTCTCTCTCTCTGTCACACTCACTCTCTCTGTCTCTCTCTCTCTCTCTCTCTCTGTCTTTCTTTCTCTCTCTGACTCTCTCTGTCTCTCTCTCTCTCTCTCCCTTTCTGTCTCTCACTCTGTGTGTGTGTCTCGCTCTCTCTCTCTAACCCTCTCTGTCTCTCTCTCTCTGACTCTATCTGTCTCTCTCTCTCGCTTCCTCTCTGTCTCTCTCTCAGTCTCTCTCTCCCTGTCTAAGTGTCTCTCCCTCTCTGTCTCTCTGTATGTATGTCTATCAATCCCCAAACTAATCCCACTGCCCCGCTCTCTCCCCATAGCCCTGTATCAATCCCAAACTAATCCCACTGCCCCGCTCTCTCCCCATAGTCCTGTATCAATCCCCAAACTAATCCCACTGTCCCGCTCTCTCCTTATAGACGTGTATCAATCCCAAACTAACCCCACTGCCCCGCTCTCTCCCCATAGTCCTGTATCAATCCCCAAACTAATCCCACTGCCCTGCTCTCTCCCCATAGTCCTGTATCAATCCTCAAACTAATCCCACTGCCCCGCTCTCTCCCCATAGTACTGTATCAATCCCCATAGTACTGTATCAATCCCCAAACTAATCCCACTGCCCCGCTCTCTCCCCATAGTCCTGTATCAATCCCCAAACTAATCCCACTGCCCCGCTCTCTCCCCATAGCCCTGTATCAATCCCAAAACTAATCTCACTGCCCCGCTCTCTCCCCATAGTCCTGTATCAATCTCCAAACTAATCCCACTGCCCCGCTCTCTCCCCATAGTCCTGTATCAATCTCCAAACTAATCCCACTGCCCCGCTCTCTCCCCATAGTCCTGTATCAATCCCCAAACTAATCCCACTGCGCCACTCTCTCCCCATACCCCTGTACCAATCCCCAAACTAATCCCACTGCCCCGCTCTCTCCCCATAGTCCAGTATCAATCCCCAAACTAATCCCACTGCCCCGCTCTCTCCCCATAGTCCTGTATCAATCCCCAAACTAATCCCACTGCCCCTCTCTCTCCCCATAGTCCTGTATCAATCCCCAGACTAATCCCACTGCCCCGCTCTCTCCCCATAGTCCTGTATCAATCTCCAAACTAATCCCACTGCCCCGCTCTCTCCCCATAGTCCTGTATCAATCTCTAAACTAATCCCACTGCCCCGCTCTCTCCCCATAGTCCTGTATCAATCTCCAAACTAATCCCACTGCCCCGCTCTCTCCCCATAGTCCTGTATCAATCTCCAAACTAATCCCACTGCCCCGCTCTCTCCCCATAGTCCTGTATCAATCCCCAAACGAATCCCACTGTCCCGCTCTCTCCCCATAGTCCTGTATCAATCCCCAAACTAATCCCACTGCCCTGCTCTCTCCCCATAGTCCTGTATCAATCCTCAAACTAATCCCACTGCCCCGCTCTCTCCCCATAGTACTGTATCAATCCCCAAACTAATCCCACTGCCCCGCTCTCTCCCCATAGTCCTGTATCAATCCCCAAACTAATCCCACTGCCCCGCTCTCTCCCCATAGCCCTGTATCAATCCCCAAACTAATCTCACTGCCCCGCTCTCTCCCCATAGTCCTGTATCAATCTCCAAACTAATCCCACTGCCCCGCTCTCTCCCCATAGTCCTGTATCAATCTCCAAACTAATCCCACTGCCCCGCTCTCTCCCCATAGTCCTGTATCAATCCCCAAACTAATCCCACTGCGCCACTCTCTCCCCATACCCCTGTACCAATCCCCAAACTAATCCCACTGCCCCGCTCTCTCCCCATAGTCCAGTATCAATCCCCAAACTAATCCCACTGCCCCACTCTCTCCCCATAGTCCTGTATCAATCCCCAAACTAATCCCACTGCCCCGCTCTCTCCCCATAGTCCTGTATCAATCCCCAAACTAATCCCACTGCCCCTCTCTCTCCCCATAGTCCTGTATCAATCCCCAGACTAATCCCACTGCCCCGCTCTCTCCCCATAGTCCTGTATCAATCTCCAAACTAATCCCACTGCCCCGCTCTCTCCCCATAGTCCTGTATCAATCCCCAAACTAATCCCACTGCCCCGCTCTCTCCCCATAGTCCTGTATCAATCCCCAAACTAATCCCACTGCCCCGCTCTCTCCCCATAGTCCTGTATCAATCCCCAAACTAATCCCACTGCCCCGCTCTCTCACCATAGTCCTGTATCAATCCCCAAACTAATCCCACTGCCCCGCTCTCTCCCCATAGTCCTGTATCAATCCCCAAACTAATCCCACTGCCCCGCTCTCTCCCCATAGTCCTGTATCAATCCCCAAACTAATCCCACTGCCCCGCACTCTCCCCATAGCCCTGTATCAATCCCCAAACTAATCCCACTGCCCCGCTCTCTCCCCATCGTCCTGTATCAATCCCCAAACTAATCCCACTGACCCGCTCTCTCCCCATAGTCCTGTATCAATCCCCAAACTAATCCCACTGCCCCGCTCTCTCCCCATAGTCCTGTATCAATCCCAGAATCGATACAGAAAGTGAGACAGACAGAGAGAGAGAGAGACACACACACACTCTCTCCCTCTCGCTCTCTCTCACTGTCTATCTCTCTGTCTCTCTCACTCTCTCTGTTCCTCTCTTTCACTCTGTCCCTCTCTCTGTCTCGCCCTATTTCTGTCTCTCTCTCTCTCTGTCTCTCTCTCACTCTGTATCTCTCTTTCTCGCTCTTTCTCTCTTTCTGTCCCTCTCTCTGTTCCTCTCGCTCTCTCTCTCTCTCTCCCTCTCTCTTTCCCTCTCTCTGTCCTTCTCCCTATCTCCCTCTCTCTCTCTGTGCCTCTCTCTCTCTCTCTGTCCTACAATCTCTATATCTCTGTCTCTCTCTCTCTCTCTCTCTTTCCCTGTGTTTCTCTCTCTCTTTCTGTCTCTCTCCCTATTTCTCTCTATCCCTCTCTCTCTCTATCCCCCTCTCTCTCTATCCCTCTCTTTCTCTCTCTGTCTCTCTCTCCTGCATTTTTCCATCACTCTCTCTCTCTGTCCCTCTCTCTGTCTCCCTCTCTCTATATATATATATATATTTAACTCTCTGTCTCTATTTCTCTCTCTCTATCTCTCTCACTCTCTCATTTTCTCACTCTCTGTCTATCTCTCACTCTCTGTCTCTGTCTCTCTCTCTCTCTTTCTCCGTCTCTTGCTCTCTCTCTCTGTCTCTCTGTCTCTCTCACTCACTCATTTTCTCTCTCTCTGTCTGTCTCTCTCTCTCTGTCTCTCTCTCTCTCTCTCTTTATCTGTTTCTCGCTCTCTCTCTCTGTCTCTCTCTCTCTCTGTGTCTCTGAGTTTCTCTCTCTCTCTCTCTCTCTTGTCTCTTTCCATCTTTCTCTCTCTCGCTCTGTCTCTCTGTCTCTCTCTCTAACTCTCTCTCTGTGTCTCTCTCACTCTCTCTCTCTATCTATCTGTCTCTCTTTCTGTCGTCTCTGTCTCTGTCCCTCTCTCCCTATCTCTCTCTATCCCCCTTTCTCTCTGTCTGTTTCACTCTACCTCTCTCTGACACTCTCTGTCTCTCTCTGTCTCTCAGTCACACTCACTCTCTCTGTCTCTCTCTCTGCCTCGTTCTCTCGCTCTGTCTCTCTCTCTGACTTGTTCTCTCTGTCTCTCTCTCTCGCTCTGTCTTTCTCCTTCTCTCTCTGTCTCTCTCTCTCGCTCTGTCTCTCTCCTTCTCTCTCTCTTTGTCTCATTCCCTCTCTGTCTCTCTCTTCCTATCTCTCTCTATCCCTCTCTCCCACTCTCCTGTCTCTTTCCATCTCTCTCTGTCTCTCTATCTGTCTGTCTCTCTCTCTTTCTCTGTCTCTGTCACTCTCTCTCTCTCCCTCTCTCTGTCCCTCTCTCTGTGTTTCTCTCTCTGTCTCTCTCCCTCTCTCTCTCCTGTCTCTTTCCATCTCTCTCTCATTCTATCTCCCTCTCTCTTTCTCTCTCTCTGTCTCTCTCTCTCTGACAGCCTCGCTCTGTCTCTCTCTCTCTCTATCTGTTTCTATCTCTCTGTCTCTCGCTCTCTTTCTCTCTCCCTCTATCTCTGTCCCTCTATCTGTCTCTCTCTCTGTTTCTCCCTCTCTCTTTCTCTGTCTCTCCCCCTCTCTCAACATCCGTCTCTCTTCCTATCCCTCTCTCTCTCTATCACTCTCGCTCTCTGTCTCCCTCTCTCTCTCTCCTGTTTCTTTCCATCTCTTGCTCTCTCTTTCTTTCTCTCTATCCCCCCCACGCTCTCTCTCTCTCTGTCTCTCTATCTCTCTCTGTCTTTCTCTCTGTCTGTCTCTCTCTCTCTCTGTCTCATTCACTCCCTATCTCTCTCTCTCTGTCTCTCTCTCTCTCTGTCTCTCTCTCTCTGTGTCTCTGAGTTTCTCTCTGTCTCTCTGTATCTCTCTCCTGTCTCTTTCCATCGCTTTCTCTCTCTCGGTCTTTCTTTCTCTCTCACTGTCTCTCTCTCTCTGTCCCTCCCTCTGTTCCCCGCTCTCTCTCTCTGTCTCTCTCACTATTTCTGTCTCTCTCTCTCTCTCACTCTCCCTATCTCTCTCTATCCCTCTCTCTGTCTGTCTGTCTCTCTCCCCCTCTCTCTGACACTCTCTGCCTCTCTCTCTCTCTCTGTCACACTCACTCTCTCTGTCTCTCTCTCTCTCTCTCTCTCTCTGTCTTTCTTTCTCTCTCTGACTCTCTCTGTCTCTCTCTCTCTCTCTCTCCCTTTCTGTCTCTCACTCTGTGTGTGTGTCTCGCTCTCTCTCTCTAACCCTCTCTGTCTCTCTGTCTCTCTCTCTCTGACTCTATCTGTCTCTCTCTCTCGCTTCCTCTCTGTCTCTCTCTCAGTCTCTCTCTCCCTGTCTAAGTGTCTCTCCCTCTCTGTCTCTCTGTATGTATGTCTATCAATCCCCAAACTAATCCCACTGCCCCGCTCTCTCCCCATAGCCCTGTATCAATCCCAAACTAATCCCACTGCCCCGCTCTCTCCCCATAGTCCTGTATCAATCCCCAAACTAATCCCACTGTCCCGCTCTCTCCTTATAGACGTGTATCAATCCCAAACTAACCCCACTGCCCCGCTCTCTCCCCATAGTCCTGTATCAATCCCCAAACTAATCCCACTGCCCCACTCTCTCCCCATAGTCCTGTATCAATCCCCAAACGAATCCCACTGTCCCGCTCTCTCCCCATAGTCCTGTATCAATCCCCAAACTAATCCCACTGCCCTGCTCTCTCCCCATAGTCCTGTATCAATCCTCAAACTAATCCCACTGCCCCGCTCTCTCCCCATAGTACTGTATCAATCCCCAAACTAATCCCACTGCCCCGCTCTCTCCCCATAGTCCTGTATCAATCCCCAAACTAATCCCACTGCCCCGCTCTCTCCCCATAGCACTGTATCAATCCCCAAACTAGTCCCACTGCCCCGCTCTCTCCCCATAGTCTTGTATCAATCCTCAAACTAATCCCACTGCCCCGCTCTCTCCCCATAGTACTGTATCAATCCCCAAACTAATCCCACTGCCCCGCTCTCTCCCCATAGTCCTGTATCAATCCCCAAACTAGTCCCACTGCCCCGCTCTCTCCCCATAGTACTGTATCAATCCCCAAACTAATCCCACTGCCCCGCTCTCTCCCCATAGTCCTGTATCAATCCCCAAACTAATCCCACTGCCCCGCTCTCTCCCCATAGTCCTGTATCAATCCCCAAACTAGTCCCACTGCCCCGCTCTCTCCCCATAGTCCTGTATCAATCTCCAAACTAATCCCACTGCCCCGCTCTCTCCCCATAGTCCTGTATCAATCCCCAAACTAATCCCACTGCGCCACTCTCTCCCCATACCCCTGTACCAATCCCCAAACTAATCCCACTGCCCCGCTCTCTCCCCATAGTCCAGTATCAATCCCCAAACTAATCCCACTGCCCCGCTCTCTCCCCATAGTCCTGTATCAATCCCCAAACTAATCCCACTGCCCCTCTCTCTCCCCATAGTCCTGTATCAATCCCCAGACTAATCCCACTGCCCCGCTCTCTCCCCATAGTCCTGTATCAATCTCCAAACTAATCCCACTGCCCCGCTCTCTCCCCATAGTCCTGTATCAATCCCCAAACTAATCCCACTGCCCCGCTCTCTCCCCATAGTCCTGTATCAATCCCCAAACTAATCCCACTGCCCCGCTCTCTCCCCATAGTCCTGTATCAATCCCCAAACTAATCCCACTGCCCCGCTCTCTCACCATAGTCCTGTATCAATCCCCAAACTAATCCCACTGCCCCGCTCTCTCCCCATAGTCCTGTATCAATCCCCAAACTAATCCCACTGCCCCGCTCTCTCCCCATAGTCCTGTATCAATCCCCAAACTAATCCCACTGCCCCGCACTCTCCCCATAGCCCTGTATCAATCCCCAAACTAATCCCACTGCCCCGCTCTCTCCCCATCGTCCTGTATCAATCCCCAAACTAATCCCACTGACCCGCTCTCTCCCCATAGTCCTGTATCAATCCCCAAACTAATCCCACTGCCCCGCTCTCTCCCCATAGTCCTGTATCAATCCCAGAATCGATACAGAAAGTGAGACAGACAGAGAGAGAGAGAGACACACACACACACACTCTCTCTCTCCCTCTCGCTCTCTCTCACTGTCTATCTCTCTGTCTCTCTCACTCTCTCTGTTCCTCTCTTTCACTCTGTCCCTCTCTCTGTCTCGCCCTATTTCTGTCTCTCTCTCTCTCTGTCTCTCTCTCTCACTCTGTATCTCTCTTTCTCGCTCTTTCTCTCTTTCTGTCCCTCTCTCTGTTCCTCTCGCTCTCTCTCTCTCTCTCCCTCTCTCTTTCCCTCTCTCTGTCCTTCTCCCTATCTCCCTCTCACTCTCTGTGCCTCTCTCTCTCTCTCTGTCCTACAATCTCTATATCTCTGTCTCTCTCTCTCTCTCTCTCTTTCCCTGTGTTTCTCTCTCTCTTTCTGTCTCTCTCCCTCTTTCTCTCTGTCCCTCTCTCTCTCTATCCCCCTCTCTCTCTATCCCTCTCTTTCTCTCTCTGTCTCTCTCTCCTGCATTTTTCCATCACTCTCTCTCTCTGTCCCTCTCTCTGTCTCCCTCTCTCTCTATATATATATATATATTTAACTCTCTGTCTCTATCTCTCTCTCTCTATCTCTCTCACTCTCTCATTTTCTCACTCTCTGTCTATCTCTCTCTGTCTCTAACTCTCTGTCTCTGTCTCTCTCTCTCTCTTTCTCCGTCTCTTGCTCTCTCTCTCTGTCTCTCTGTCTCTCTCACTCACTCATTTTCTCTCTCTCTGTCTGTCTCTCTCTCTCTGTCTCTGTCTCTCTCTCTCTTTATCTGTTTCTCGCTCTCTCTCTCTGTCTCTCTCTCTCTCTGTGTCTCTGAGTTTCTCTCTCTCTCTCTCTCTCTTGTCTCTTTCCATCTTTCTCTCTCTCGATCTGTCTCTCTGTCTCTCTCTCTAACTCTCTCTCTCAGTGTCTCTCTCACTCTCTCTCTCTATCTATCTGTCTCTCTTTCTGTCGTCTCTCTGTCTCTGTCCCTCTCTCCCTATCTCTCTCTATCCCCCTTTCTCTCTGTCTGTTTCACTCTACCTCTCTCTGACACTCTCTGTCTCTCTCTGTCTCTCAGTCACACTCACTCTCTCTGTCTCTCTCTCTGCCTCGTTCTCTCGCTCTGTCTCTCTCTCTGACTTGTTCTCTCTGTCTCTCTCTCTCGCTCTGTCTTTCTCCTTCTCTCTCTGTCTCTCTCTCTCGCTCTGTCTCTCTCCTTCTCTCTCTCTTTGTCTCATTCCCTCTCTGTCTCTCTCTTCCTATCTCTCTCTATCCCTCTCTGCCACTCTCCTGTCTCTTTCCATCTCTCTCTGTCTCTCTATCTGTCTGTCTCTCTCTCTTTCTCTGTCTCTGTCACTCTCTCTCTCTCCCTCTCTCTGTCCCTCTCTCTGTGTTTCTCTCTCTGTCTCTCTCCCTCTCTCTCTCCTGTCTCTTTCCATCTCTCTCTCATTCTATCTCCCTCTCTCTTTCTCTCTCTCTGTCTCTCTCTCTCTGACAGCCTCGCTCTGTCTCTCTCTCTCTCTATCTGTTTCTATCTCTCTGTCTCTCGCTCTCTTTCTCTCTCCCTCTATCTCTGTCCCTCTATCTGTCTCTCTCTCTGTTTCTCCCTCTCTCTTTCTCTGTCTCTCCCCCTCTCTCAACATCCGTCTCTCTTCCTATCCCTCTCTCTCTCTATCACTCTCGCTCTCTGTCTCCCTCTCTCTCTCTCCTGTTTCTTTCCATCTCTTGCTCTCTCTTTCTTTCTCTCTATCCCCCCCACGCTCTCTCTCTCTCTGTCTCTCTATCTCTCTCTGTCTTTCTCTCTGTCTGTCTCTCTCTCTCTCTGTCTCATTCACTCCCTATCTCTCTCTCTCTGTCTCTCTGTCTCTCTCTCTCTCTGTCTCTCTCTCTCTGTGTCTCTGAGTTTCTCTCTGTCTCTCTGTATCTCTCTCCTGTCTCTTTCCATCTCTTTCTCTCTCACTGTCTCTCTCTATCTGTCCCTCCCTCTGTTCCCCGCTCTCTCTCTCTGTCTCTCTCACTATTTCTGTCTCTCTCTCTCTCTCACTCTCCCTATCTCTCTCTATCCCTCTCTCTCTGTCTGTCTGTCTCTCTCCCCCTCTCTCTGACACTCTCTGCCTCTCTCTCTCTCTCTGTCACACTCACTCTCTCTGTCTCTCTCTCTCTCTCTCTCTCTCTCTTTCTTTCTCTCTCTGACTCTCTCTGTCTCTCTCTCTCTCTCCCTTTCTGTCTCTCACTCTGTGTGTGTGTCTCGCTCTCTCTCTCTAACCCTCTCTGTCTCTCTGTCTCTCTCTCTCTGACTCTATCTGTCTCTCTCTCTCGCTTCCTCTCTGTCTCTCTCTCAGTCTCTCTCTCCCTGTCTAAGTGTCTCTCCCTCTCTGTCTCTCTCTGTATGTATGTCTATCAATCCCCAAACTAATCCCACTGCCCCGCTCTCTCCCCATAGCCCTGCATCAATCCCTAAACTAATCCCACTGCCCCGCTCTCTCCCCATAGTCCTGTATCGATCCCCAAACTAATCCCACTGCCCCGCTCTCTCCCCATAGTCCTGTATCAATCCCCAAACTAATCCCACTGCCCCGCTCTCTCCCCATAGTCCTGTATCAATCTCCAAACTAATCCCACTGCCCCGCTCTCTCCCCATAGTCCTGTATCAATCCCCAAACTAATCCCACTGCCCCGCTCTCTCCCCACAGTCTGTATCAATCCCCAAACTAATCCCACTGCCCCGCTCTCTCCCCATAGCCCTGTATCAATCCCCAAACTAATCCCACTGCCCCGCTCTCTCCCCATACTCCTGTATCAATCCCAGAATCGATACAGAAAGTGAGACAGACAGAGAGAGAGAGAGAGAGAGACACACACACACCCACTCTCTCTATCTCCCTCTTGCTCTCTCTCACTGTCTCTCTCTCTCTGTCTCTCTCACTCTCTCTGTTCCTCTCTTTCACTCTGTCCCTCTCTCTGTCTCGCCCTATTTGTGACTCTCTCTCTCTCTCTCTGTCTCTCTCTCTCACTCTGTATCTCTCTTTCTCGCTCTTTCTCTCTCTCTGTCCCTCGCTCTGGTCCTCTCGCTCTCTCTCTCTCTCTCTCCCTCTCTCTTTCCCTCTCTCTGTCCTTCTACCTATCTCCCTCTCTCTCTGTGCCTCTCTCTCTCTCTGTCCTACAATCTCTATCTCTCTGTCTCTCTATCCCCTCTCTCTCTATCCCTCTCTTTCTCTCTCTCCTGCATTTTTCCATCACTCTCTCTCTCTGTCCCTCTCTCTGTCTCCCTCTCTATATATATATATATATAAAACTCTCTGTCTCTATCTCTCTATCTCTATCTCTCTCACTCTCTCACTCTCTCTCTCTATCTATCTGTCTCTCTTTCTGTCGTCTCTCTCTCTCTGTCCCTCTCTCCCTATCTCCCTTTCTCTCTGTCTGTTTCACTCTACCTCTCTCTGACACTCTCTGTCTCTCTCTGTCTCTCAGTCACACTCACTCTCTGTGTCTCTCTCTCTGCCTCGTTCTCTCGCTCTGTCTCTCTCTCTGACTTGTTCTCTCTGTCTCTCTCTCTCGCTCTGTCTTTCTCCTTCTCTCTCTGTCTCTCTCTCTTGCTCTGTCTCTCTCCTTCTCTCTCTCTCTCTGTCTCATTCCCTCTCTGTCTCTCTCTTCCTATCTCTCTCTATCCCTCTCTCCCACTCTCCTGTCTCTTTCCATCTCTCTCTTTCTCTCTATCTGTCTGTCTCTCTCTCTTTCTCTGTCTCTGTCACTCTCTCTCTCTCCCTCTCTCTGTCCCTCTCTCTGTGTTTCTCTCTCTGTCTCTCTCCCTCTCTCTCTCCTGTCTCTTTCCATCTCTCTCTCATTCTATTTCCCTCTCTCTTTCTCTCTCTCTGTCTCTCTCTCTCTGACAGCCTCGCTCTGTCTCTCTCTCTCTCTATCTGTTTCTATCTCTCTGTCTCTCGCTCTCTTTCTCTCTCCCTCTATCTCTGTCTCTCTATCTATCTCTCTCTCTCTGTTTCTCCCTCTCTCTCTCTCTGTCTCTCTCCCTCTCTCTGTGTTTCTCTCTCTCTTTCTCTGTCTCTCCCCCTCTCTCAACATCCGTCTCTCTTCCTATCCCTCTCTCTCTCTATCACTCTCGCTCTCTGTCTCCCTCTCTCTCTCTCCTGTTTCTTTCCATCTCTTGCTCTCTCTTTCTTTCTCTCTATCCCCCCCACGCTCTCTCTCTCTCTGTCTCTCTATCTCTCTCTGTCTTTCTCTCTGTCTGTCTCTCTCTCTCTCTGTCTCATTCACTCACTATCTCTCTCTCTCTGTCTCTCTGTCTCTCTCTCTCTCTGTCTCTCTCTCTATCCCTCTCTCTCTATCCCTCTCTATCTATCCCTCTCTCTCACTCCCTCTCTCTCTCTCTCTGTCTCTCTCTCTCTGTGTCTCTGAGTTTCTCTCTGTCTCTCTGTATCTCTCTCCTGTCTCTTTCCATCTCTTTCTCTCTCTCGGTCTCTCTTTCTCTCTCACTGTCTCTCTCTCTCTGTCCCTCCCTCTGTTCCCCGCTCTCTCTCTCTGTCTCTCTCACTATTTCTGTCTCTCTCTCTCTCTCACTCTCCCTATCTCTCTCTATCCCTCTCTCTCTGTCTGTCTGTCTCTCTCCCCCTCTCTCTGACACTCTCTGCCTCTCTCTCTCTCTCTGTCACACTCACTCTCTCTGTCTCTCTCTCTCTCTCTCTCTCTCTGTCTTTCTTTCTCTCTCTGACTCTCTCTGTCTCTCTCTCTCTCTCTCCCTTTCTGTCTCTCACTCTGTGTGTGTGTCTCGCTCTCTCTCTCTAACCCTCTCTGTCTCTCTGTCTCTCTCTCTCTGACTCTATCTGTCTCTCTCTCTCGCTTCCCCTCTGTCTCTCTCTCAGTCTCTCTCTCCCTGTCTAAGTGTCTCTCCCTCTCTGTCTCTCTGTATGTATGTCTATCAATCCCCAAACTAATTCCACTGCCCCGCTCTCTCCCCATAGTCCTGTATCAATACCCAAACTAATCCCACTGCCCCGCTCTCTCCCCATAGTCCTGTATCAATCCCCAAACTAATCCCACTGCCCCGCTCTCTCCCCATAGCCCTGTATCAATCCCCAAACTAATCCCACTGTCCCGCTCTCTCCCCATAGTCCTGTATCAATCCCCAAACTAATCCCACTGCCCCGCTCTCTCCCCATAGTCCTGTATCAATCCCAAACTAATCCCACTGCCCCGCTCTCTCCCCATAGTCCTGTATCAATCCCCAAACTAATCCCATTGCCCCGCTCTCTCCCCATAGTCCTGTATCAATCCCCAAACTAATCCCACTGCCCCGCTCTCTCCCCATAGTCCTGTATCAATCCCCAAACTAATCCCACTGCCCCGCACTCTCCCCATAGTCCTCTATCAATCCCCAAACTAATCCCACTGACCCGCTCTCTCCCCATAGTCCTGTATCAATCCCAGAATCGATACAGAAAGTGAGACAGACAGAGAGAGAGAGAGAGACACACACACACACACTCTCTCTCTCTCCCTCTCGCTCTCTCTCACTGTCTCTCTCTCTGTCTCTCTCACTCTCTCTGTTCCTCTCTTTCACTCTGTCCCTCTCTCTGTCTCGACCTATTTGTGACTCTCTCTCTCTCTCTCTGTCTCTCTCTCTCACTCTGTATCTCTCTTTCTCGCTCTTTCTCTCTCTGTCCCTCTCTCTGTTCCTCTCGCTCTCTCTCTCTCTCCCTCTCTCTTTCCCTCTCTCTGTCCTTCTACCTATCTCCCTCTCTCTCTCTGTGCCTCTCTCTCTCTCTGTCCTACAATCTCTATCTCTCTGTCTCTCTCTCTCTCTCTCTCTTTCCCTGTGTTTCTCTCTCTCTTTCTGTCTCTCTCCCTCTTTCTCCCTATCCCTCTCTGCCTCTATCCCCCTCTCTCTCTATCCCTCTCTTTCTCTCTCTGTCTCTCTCTCCTGCATTTTTCCATCACTCTCTCTCTCTGTCCCTCTCTCTGTCTCCCTCTCTCTCTATATATATATAACTCTCTGTCTCTATCTCTCTCTCTCTATCTCTCTCACTCTCTCATTTTCTCACTCTCTGTCTATCTCTCTCTGTCTCTAACTCTCTGTCTCTCTGTCTCTCTCTCTCTCTTTCTCCGTTTCTTGCTCTCTCTCTCTGTCTCTCTGTCTCTCTCACTCACTCATTTTCTCTCTCTCTGTCTGTCTCTCTCTGTCTCTTTCTCTCTGTCTCTCTCTCTCTCTTTCTCCGTTTCTTGCTCTCTCTCTCTGTCTCTCTGTCTCTCTCACTCACTCATTTTCTCTCTCTCTGTCTGTCTCTCTCTGTCTCTATCTCTCTGTCTCTCTCTCTCTCTCTCTTTATCTGTTTCTCTCTCTCTCTCTCTCTCTCTCTGTCTCTCTCTCTCTCTGTGTCTCTGAGTTTCTCTCTCTCTCTCTCTCCTGTCTCTTTCCATCTTTCTCTCTCTCGCTCTGTCTCTCTCTCTATCTCTCTCTCACTGTCTCTCTCACTCTCTCTCTCTATCTGTCCTCTTTCTGTCGTCTCCCTCTCTCTGTCCCTCTCTCCCTATCTCTCTCTATCCCCCTTTCTCTCTGTCTGGTTTCACTCTACCTCTCTCTGACACTCTCTGTCTCTCTGAGTCTCTCAGTCACACTCACTCTCTCTGTCTCTCTCTCTGCCTCGTTCTCTCGCTCTGTCTCTCTCTCTGACTTGTTCTCTCTGTCTCTCTCTCTCTCGCTCTGTGTTTCTCCTTCTCTCTCTGTCTCTCTCTCTCGCTCTGTCTCTCTCCTTCTCTCTCTCTCTGTCTCACTCCCTCTCTGTCTCTCTCTTCCTATCTCTCTCTATCCCTCTCTCCCACTCTCCTGTCTCTTTCCATCTCTCTCTTTCTCTCTGTCTTTCTATCTGTCTGTCTCTCTCTCTTTCTCTGTCTCTGTCACTCTCTCTCTCTCCCTCTCTTTGTCCCTCTCTCTGTGTTTCTCTCTCTGTCTCTCTCCCTCTCTCTCTCCTGTCTCTTTCCATCTCTCTCTCAATCTATCTCCCTCTCTCTTTCTCTCTCTCTGTCTCTCTCTCTCTGACAGCCTCGCTCTGTCTCTCTCTCTCTCTATCTGTTTCTATCTCTCTGTCTCTCGCTCTCTTTCTCTGTCTCTCTATCTCTGTCTCTCTATCTGTCTCTCTCACTCTGTTTCTCCCTCTCTCTCTCTCTGTCTCTCTCCCTCTCTCTGTGTTTCTCCCTCTCTTTCTCTGTCTCTCCCCCTCTCTCAACATCCGTCTCTCTTCCTATCCCTCTCTCTCTCTATCACTCTCGCTCTCTGTCTCCCTCTCTCTCTCTCTCCTGTTTCGTTCCATCTCTTGCTCTCTCTTTTTTTCTCTCTGTCCCCCCCACGCTCTCCCTCTCTCTGTCTCTCTCTCTAACTCTCTATCTCTCTCTGTCTTTTTCTCCGTCCCTCTCTCTCTCTGTCTCTCTCTCTCTCTCTGTCTCATTCACTCCCTATCTCTCTCTCTCTGTCTCTCTGTCTCTCTCTCTCTCTGTCTCTCTCTCTATCCCTCTCTCTCTATCCCTCTCTCTCACTCCCTCTCTCTCTCTCTGTCTCTCTCTCTCTGTGTCTCCGAGTTTCTCTCTGTCTCTCTGTATCTCTCTCCTGTCTCTTTTCATCTCTTTCTCTCTCTCGGTCTCTCTTTCTCTCTCACTGTCTCTCTCTCTCTGTCCCTCCCTCTGTTCCCCGCTCTCTCTCTCTGTCTCTCTCACTATTTCTGTCTCTCTCTCTCTCTCACTCTCCCTATCTCTCTCTATCCCTCTCTCTCTGTCTGTCTGTCTCTCTCCCCCTCTCTCTGACACTCTCTGCCTCTCTCTCTCTCTCTGTCACACTCACTCTCTCTGTCTCTCTCTCTCTCCCTCTCTGTCTTTCTTTCTCTCTCTGACTCTCTCTGTCTCTCTCTCTCTCTCTCCCTTTCTGTCTCTCACTCTCTGTGTGTGTCTCGCTCTCTCTCTCTGACCCTCTCTGTCTCTCTGTCTCTCTCTGACTCTATCTGTGTCTCTCTCTCTCTTCCTCTCTGTCTCTCTTTCAGTCTCTCTCTCCCTGTCTAAGTGTCTCTCCCTCTCTGTCTCTCTCTCTCTCTCTCCCTTTCTGTCTCTCACTCTCTGTGTGTGTCTCGCTCTCTCTCTCTGACCCTCTCTGTCTCTCTGTCTCTCTCTCTCTGACTCTATCTGTCTCTCTCTCTCTCTTCCTCTCTGTCTCTCTCTCAGTCTCTCTCTCCCTGTCTAAGTGTCTCTCCCTCTCTGTCTCTCTCTGTCTGTATGTCTATCAATCCCTAAACTAATCCCACTGCCCTGCTCTCTCCCCATAGCCCTGTATCAATCTCTAAACTAATCCCACTGCCTCGCTCTCTCCCCATAGTCCTGTATCAATCCCCAAACTAATCCCACTGC